>NC_057702.1:3615016-3682516 GCF_014466175.1 Vespula pensylvanica
AAAATACAATTTTAACGGGACGCGCTATAACTTAAATGGATATTAATAATAAATAATTAATTTGGACAAGCAAATATATGTGATTAAGAAAAGAAACATTTATCGTAGAAATTTTAATTATGTAAAACAAAAAGAGATGGAAATAATGAAATAAATATTCATTTTTGTCACTTTTTTTACGAACGCACATATATAGACTTTTCGTTGATTTCCATAATTTGAGAAATAGTTGCTAAAAATATTTAATGAATGATCTCTTTTTTTTACGTTTTAAATGTTCGAGAAAAAAAAAATGATTTCTTTCCTAAAAATATTCGGTAAGTATGTTTCCTATTAAAACGTGTCCGTACATTCCAGAATATAATCGGCCAACCGAATATCTATAAACAGATATATAGATATAAACATATATATATATGTACGTACGTACGTATGTATGTATGTATGTATGTATTTCGTTCTTAAACTAAATCTGTCGAGCATATGGAATAACGTAAAGAACGAAATGCGTCTTCTGCGTCTCGTTGTCCTAGCTCAATATAGAAACTGCAGACAGAAAGAGAGAGACCCCTCTAATATGACGATACGAAGGAACGACTAAATATAAATCGTAATATACCATCCTCGGAGGGATCGTTAGGATGCGAGAATCAAATACGGGCATCTAATTTTAGAGTAACTGTCTTCCAACATCCGTTGGAACTCAAACCTCAAACTTCAAAATTATTCGTTCAATCCAATAAATAATTCTAATTAACTTGCTTATTTATACACTCGTAATTTATTTGGACCTGTCGGAAATTTTTATAATAGTTCCGATACACCCTAAAATTAATAAAATCACAAATAAGTACATTCGTAAGTTCATTCGTTCGTTCGTTCATTTCGTTTATTCAATAAATGTCGATAGTGACGACATTTATTTGTTTGTTTGTTCGTTTTTTAATATAAAGACGATAAGACAAAGCGAAAAAGATAGAGACAGAAAACTAAGGGATGATAATACTCGCTCGACTATATTGCGCACGTGCGTGCAGGCACACACATACAAACACAAAAAAAGAGAGAGACAAAATCATACGTGTGTGGTAGCACGAACATGTGCCTGCTATTGTTATCGACAGACAATGTGACTAGGAAACGCAAGTGAACGTACGTACGTACGTGAACGTACAACTGATTACAAAGAACTCTTAGGCGTGTTCGAAATCACAGGGTGGTGTCCAATATACCCACATACGTACATACACATATATACATAGACTCAAAGTTGTGTATGTGTATATATATATATATATATATATATATATATATATATAGCGACGCGTGGAATAATCGATATAATAACGAGCTGCTCGAAGGTACCCTGTTCGTTGACTCTCGACATCACTGGCGTACAAACCTTTAAATCCTAATCTCCTATTAACGAAAATTATTTCTTATCTCGTGTTGATCTCTGTTCACGATTAAGAAAAAAAAAAAAAAAAAAAAGAACAAAAAAAGTTACTCAACGTGGTCGAATTCTTATTGAATCTAAAAAGAAAAGAAGAAAAGAATTCGGAAGGCTCGAAGATAATTTTCTTAGGAAAAAAATAAATAAAAAATTGATAATAATAATAGGGTGAAAAGAAAGAAGGAGAAGAAGAAAAAGAAGAAGAAGAAGAGGAAAGGTCGAAAACGAACATTTCCCTATGAAGAGAAGATTCTTCAGCCCTCCGTTAACGTTTTCTCTTCAAGAAAAGGGCGAAATAATCGTCCTGGAATATATCGGCCAACCGAAGAATTTATTCACCCTCGAGGTTCGTAAGAAAAAGTATTAACGGAGTCCTACGACAATGTACGGTGGCACGAGCCAAGTCGAGGGTTGGAATCGTAGCACGTTTTCGGGGGTACATAGTTAGGTACAGGGGTGGCGCGTATTGAACTGCACTGTGCCAGGTGGTAGCTGCCGCCCCATGTGTGCTCATATGTCTGTCCCCCCCACCCTCTCTGTCTCTGTCTCTCTCTCTATCTCTCGCTCTCGCTTTATCGACAAGTAAGTAACGTTGGTACATCGGCTTTATCTCTCTGTATATGTAAGTTCAATGTTTGTATTTGGGACACCATGGAAGTGTATGTCGTGTCGTTTGTACGTTTATCATCCGAGGATCGCGATTTTAGAAGAGGTTAGCAACGAGGAACGTAAAGCAGTTATTTCTTTTTTTTTTTTTTTTTCTATTTTCTGCGGAAACCGACGCACATTCCCGATCAAAAATTTGAGCTTGTAAACTTGAGAGAATGTTCGAAAGTAAGAAGAAAATAAAGAGAAAAATTGTTAAGTATTGTTATGTATGAACGATAGACGTTAATCGGCATCCTAGTTAATATTAATCGTAAAAAAGGCAACTGTGACATTTTTTGTCATAAGTTAAGAAAAAAAAAAAAAAAGAGAGAAAAAAGGAGAAGAGAGGAGAGAGAGAAAGAGAGTGCACACGTGGGTGCACGATATCGATTGACGGACCGGTCTAACGGGCGCGTGCCACCGTTACGAACGGCGGACTACATACCCGTATGACACGCCATCCGTGAGATATTCTTTTTAACTGTGTATGTGCTCTCGTCTATGGTCGATGCGTTTCGCACGCGCGCAACGTGCCGTTGCTAAGCCACCCGTTCAACGATCAAACGAAAACGAACGCAGAGATTAAAGACCAAAATCGACATCGAAAAACAATTTACGCGATGGACAAATGGATAAACATTTTTAAATGAATATTTTTTCTTTTTTCCTCTCTTGTTTATCGAAACGAATTTCATTTCCGTAAATTATTCGTTGACGAGTGTATAAATAGAGTATATAAGTCGTAATTGAACGTTCAATGTCCGTTCCGAGCGAATCCACAGCGGAACGAAAAAGTTTGTCGTTTGGGTTCGCGACACACAGGGTCCGGTATCAGGTAACACCAGGTAATGATCGAGGAAGCTACGCAAGGAAGATGGAGAGGATGCGGAGTTCGGGGGATAGGGGGTTTGGGGGCTGGGGGTGGGGATTTACGAACGATCAAGTAAGGTAAGGGACCACGGGATCAAGGAAGGAAACCGTGTGCGCCATGTGTTATACATTTGAAACGGAACCGCACAGGTGCAACCTACCCCACCGTGACCGTCGACCGCGATCAACAATATTAACATTCTAATTTCTTCGCAGGTATTTCTTTACGTATTTATTTATTTTTGTTCACTTTATATATATATATATATATATATATATATATATATATATATACGCATATATGTGTGTATATGTATGCGCGCGTACATGTACGTACGTATGTATGTTGTAAATATGTATGTATGTATGTATGTATGTATGTATGTATGTATGTATGTATGTATGTATGTATGTATGTATGTATGTATGTATGTATGTATGTATGTATGTATGTATGTATGTATGTATGTATGTATGTATGTATGTATGTATGTATGTATGTATGTATGTATGTATGTATGTATGTATGTATGTATGTATGTATGTATTTGCAAATTGCACATTACTTTTGTATAATAATACTGAATAACTGGATTCAAAATAGAATATTTTAATATAGTATCAAGTTCGTGCCTTTTTAAAAATGTAAAAATTCATCTAAGGAATTAAAAAAAAAAAAGAAGGGAAGATTTTTAATTTAAATATAATAATACTTTAAAAATATTTTTTGAAAATTCTATTTTCAAAAAGTCCGACGTTACATTAAAAAAAAAAAACATAAAGAAGTATAGAATTGTTTTACATGTAAATAATCTAACTTAAATTTTACTAACCTTGTTTTACTCAAAACTATGTTTTTCAAATCGGTGCCAACGATATTTTGAAGATTAATTAACGAATCGATTTCAATTATTCTCACATCGTTGTCTAAGTCATGATCATACAGAAAATTATTTAATTGTCGTAGTTTTTTCTTTAAACATTAAAAAACTTTCAAAATTTTAGAAAAACTATTGAAATTTTTTATCGATATTCAAATTCTTTCGGTTACTCAAATTTCTTTTTATTAAAGGATTAAAAATTAAAAAAAAGATTAAAAATCGACTTCGTAAACTGATTTTTTTCGTTTGTTAATATACTTCAAGGCCTCTTTGGTTATTATCATTTTTTATAATATCCTGAAGAGATATTATTGACATACAAAATGAAACTGTTTAGATATGGTTAACTTCAAAAATTGTTCGAAAAGATATCCTTCAAATAGAATCACACGTGCTCAACAATTTTTTATAAAATAGATTAGACATGTGCAAGAAAGGAATATCATAAAAACAATATTTTTTATAAACCAACTGGTATATAACAATCATTTTTATAAACCAACTTTTTTATAAACCTCTAAAGTGGAATATTTTAAATATATTATTTAAAAGATTGCACTTGGGCATCGTTAATTTCAAAAAGATAACAAATTGTTTTAATTTGTTGAAAAAAACATTTATCAAATAGAAAACACTAAAACGCGTGTTTAACAATCTTTCATTGATAAATTAAATTAGTGTAAAAAAAAGTTTACCAAAGAAAAATATAATAAAAACAAAAATATCTTTTCTTTTAAATCATCCAAATGAAACTATTCTAACCCTTAACGAAACTATTCTAAAGAGATATTATTTAAAAAATTTCACTTGGGCATCGTTAACTTAAAAAAAAAAAAAAAAAAAAAAGAAGAAAAAGAAAAAGAAGAAGAAGGAATAAGAAAAAAAAAATAAAGAATTGTTCTACGTAAAAAAGAATTCCTTTTATGTAAAAAATATCGCTCGTGTCAAATAGCGAACGATTTCACAGTTAAAACGTGTTTAACAATATTTCATTGATAATGTAAATAAGTGTCGTGCCAAAAAAAGAAAAAAAAAAAAAAAGAAAGAAAAAAGAATCATAAAAAAGCCCTAGCTTTGGACCACCTTTAGATGTATGTAACCCCCTTAACGGACGAAAATATCGATCAAATGGGACCATAGTATAAACCACATGAAGAATCCCTTCAAGTAGCATATCACCATACACAGACTCCCACGTCCAACGGTCGCGTGCCGTCGCTCGTGCAGGAAACTTCTTCTCTCTCTCTCTCTCTTTCTGTCTGTCTGTCTGTCTGTCTGTCTTTCTCTTTCTCTATCTATCTATCTATCTCTATCTATCTCCCTCTCTCTCTCTCTTTCATTTCTTCAGTAGGGTGAAAACGCACAGCCGTTGTATGTTATTCGCGAACCCTTCAGGGATGATGGGATGATTCACGACGGCGCATTAACGCGGAACATTAACTATGGAGCTACGAACTCGGATAACGAGTCATTGTTACACCCCTTTTTTCTATCGGTGTACGATAATGAGCTAAGCATTGTCCCTTGTCCCTATCTGACCATAGTCAGACAACGTCACGCCAGGTAGACATACATACTTATTTACGTCCATACCTAGAAGGATCCTCGAGATATATTCGATTAAATTAACGCTGCATAAAGCTCCTGGAAAATTAACGAACGAAACCAATATATAATAGTCCAAATGGATTTTATATGATAAATATGCTTCGGACTGTTCTCTTTTTTCCTTTTTTTCTTTTATTTTTCTTCTCTCTCTCTCTCTCTCTCTCTCTCTCTCTCTTCCTCTTTTTCTATGTATTTAGATATCTCGTTAACTGAATAATGTATTCAATAATGTAAATAAATAATAAGTAAGATTTAATTAGATAAGAGGGAGGGAGCTGTGATAATTAATTTAAGTAATGTATATCGATGGTTAGGAATATTGAAAGAAAGATATACGCCATATGGTGTTGCATGTGAACGTACAACATATCGATTAAATTGTTATATACGTGGTACGTAATGTGCACCATAAAACGAAGATCACTATATTATCCTATGCGAATTGCGATAGGTCGAGAATAAAATATAACTAAAACCTAAACTAAAAGAACATCAAGATTCCTTTTCAATATGAAAATTCGAACTGTATATAATATATAATATATAATATATATAAAACAATAATAATGATAATAATAATAATAATCGAGATATTAAAAACATGATTCAATTAAAAATTCCATTTCACGATCGACTTATTCGTTATCGCAAGATTTAAAGGATATTTTTTTGGTATTCGAAGTGAATTTTTTTGTATTTTTTAATTTTTTTTTTTTTTTTTTTTTTTTTTTGGTAGTGGTCAATCCATAAAATACGTATTAAGAAAAAAAAAAAAAGAAGATAAAAGATTTACGTTAACGGCGAATAAATTCTCGCATAATCATTTTTTCGAACGGTAAAAAGCACACCCGTTAATTTACATCTGCGATTAATCTGTATAATGATTTGCACTTTGTACAGCATTTTCTAAAGAACTCTGATTTTTGTTATATACCTATACGTTATATATAAGTACGTACTTACATTCGTAGATACATACATACATACATATATACATACATATAGACATATATCTAAACATATATATATAGGTACGTACTTACATCCGTACATACATACATACATACATATATACATATATACATACATATAAACATATATATATATATATATCGCACATTCGTTTAATTATTACGAAGACGAAGGCGCACGGTACGAAGATGAAATAATAGAAGAAGAAATGTGACGGGGTTTAAGGGTAAGAGAGAAAGGGTAGGGAAAGAGGATAAAACAACGGGGCGAGAAACGTTTGCGCGAGACGTAAATTGAGAAGAATGTTCTGTAAATACATATATCTACGTAAGTATAAGCACGTATAGGTACGTATAAAAAACATAAAAGAATCTTATATGAACGCTATTATACTTATATATAATATAAAGATCTGAAGACAGATAGATAAATAGAGAGAGAGAGAGAGAGAGAGAGAAAGAGAGAGAGATAAAGAATATTTGATAACGAAGATGAAAAAGACGTGTAACGGCTATTCTCAGAAAAAGAGAGAGAGAGAGAGAGAGAAAGAAAGAAAGAAAAAAAAAGTTTGACCAACGAAAAGTTGAATTCGTGTGAATGTACTTCGGATGTAACGACCACGGTGAATTTGTAATAAAGTATTATATTATGTACATAAGTACGCTTGCTCCTCGGTTACTCGAAATGATCCTTGCTATTTGTAAAAGCAAGAACGTACGAGAGAAAAAGAGAGAGAGAGATGTGGTACAAGAAACAAGATGAGAGACCAGACGAGAAGACCAGTGTCGTGTGTAAGTACGAGAAAACAGGCACTAGGTGGGATGGGATGGGATAGGATGGGATGGGATAGTATGGTATGGGATGGGATGAAATGGGATGAAATGGGGTGAAATAGGGTGAAGGGTGAGGGGTGAGGGGGAGAGGTTACTTGTACCTACGTACCAACCATTAATAGTTCGGTGACTGGAACTCTCCCTTTTTATTCTTTTTTCGTTAGATCCCTCTTTCTCTCTTCTTCGTTTTCTTAAAACCAATCTCTCTCTCTTTCTTTCTCTCACTTCGTCGTTCTTTCTCAGTAGTGTCACCCTCTTCTTTCCTTCTTGTCCCGTCTCTTTAGTTTCCTTACATCACTTACCCTCTCTCTCTCTCTCTCTCTCTCTGTCTCTCCCTTAGGCTTACCCCGTGTTCACCTTTTGAGTCCCCGCGTTTCGGTGGCATTAGTGAGAAAGAGAAAACGAGATGTATACCAAGAAGACGAAGAAGATGAAGGAGAAGAAGAAGAAGAAGAAGAAGGAGGAAGAAGAGAAGAAAAAGAAGAAGAAGAAGAAGAGGGGTGAATTGTGGCAGCCGACACGCGCTCAACGAATTTTTCACCCAACGGATATCTAAGGGAAGGCATTATTAAACCTCCCCATAAACGTGAACGAACGATCAACGGCGAATCTTTCATTTTATTTCATTTTATTTCATTTCATTTTGACGAACATCGATTATTTAGAATTCTGTTGATAATAGAGATTATCTTATATGTATTAAGATCGTACAATGTTCGAGATCTACTTAGATAATCATATTTTTTTTTTAAGTATGATAATTCACGAACGTGAAACGTACGATCTATGTTCATTTCATTTTGACCGAGATCGATTATTTAGAAATGTTTAGATAATAGAAATTATCTTAAATGAATTAAGATTGTAGAATGTTCAAGATTTATTTAGATAATTAACGATTAATATTATCATACTTTATGAAGTACGATAATTTACGAACGTGAAACGAACGATCAATTTTTCACTTCATATTAACGGACGTAATCAATCAGAAATATCTAGATATTTCTAAAAAGATTATTAAACAAATAAAAATCATTCAATGAGTTAGAGATCTATAACTAACGATAACTAACGATTGATCATACTTTTTAAATATCATCTTAGAACGATCATTACATGATTCTGTTTAATACAGATACATACACGCACGTACATACTATGTAAAAAATATTAAAAAATGTAAACAATATTAAAAAACATTATGATTATTTTTATGTATATTTTTTCTCTCTATCTTTCTCTTTCTTATCTTTATTCCATTCCTTCCGACCGACGAAAGGTTCGTTAAGGTAAAATTTATTCGCAATGTTGAGAGAAATAAAAGAATGAAAGAAGAGAAAAGAAAGAGAGATAGATGTATATATAGAAAGAGAAAGAGTGAGAGAGAATGAGAGTGAGTGAAAAAAGACTCGATTAGTAATTCGGTCTGTGACCGTTAAAGGTTGCCTAAGTGCAAGCCTCCATATTCCAAAATGTTGCGCGACCTGCCTTACCGGCCCTACAGGATATGTTAATATGTCCCGTAGAAGACCCCAAGGTCCTGAAAACCCTTTACGTCTCTTCATCCCCCTCCCTCTTTATTTCTCCCTCCTTCTCTCTCTCTCTCTCTCTCTCTCTCTCTCTCTCTCTCTCTCTCTCTCTCGTTTTCCCTTCGCCCTTTTGCTCTCTCTTTCTGTCTCTGTGTTCCTTAGAGCACTCTCTTACTCGAAGATATTTAAATTTTAAATCCCGATCGGAAAGCCATCGGCCGAAAAAAGGTTGGCGCTTCTCTTTTCGGCCGTTCCGATTTTTCTTTTTTTTTTCTTTCTTTCTTTCTTTTTTTTTTTTTTTCTTTTGTTGTTTTCTTTTTTTGTTACCTTTATCGCCGGTGTCCTGCCCCGTCGCTTATATTGTCCTATACGTTTACGTACGTAAGTTATACAATTGCATTCACATGTGTGTGTGTGTGTGTGTATGAGCGCGTAATATATAATATATATTATATTTGTATGATATATATATATATATATAGTTTTATATTATGTAATTATATATTTTATATTATAAAAATAAATTTATATTGTATAATATATATTTCTTCCAAATATATATATATATATATATATATATATATAAATACATATTTGCAAATAAATTTCTTCTCAAATAAAATTCTTTATCGTAAAAAATTTCGAATCAACGAAACTCGAGTTTCGGATAGTTTCGTATCTTTTCTTTCTTCCTTCTTTTCTATTTCTTTTTTTTGTTTAAATCGATAAAATTTTTCGGATCGATTCGTCGCAACTGTCGTTCCCGTATGGGAACAATTCGTACGTGAACGATGGGAAAGTAAGGTAAGAAGAAAAAAGGGGAAGGGGATAGTAAAGGGGAAATGAGGGAGGTGGGGGGTTACAAAAGAGGATTCCATCGTAACTCTCGTCATCATATATATCGATAAGCAAGTACGTACGATGATAATGATAGTCATTAGTATCTTCAGTCGAGATGATTAATCGATCGGTGATCGAAATTTCGTAGAAATTAAAAATCATATTCCGTAAATGAAATCTTTATTACATACGATACGAGATTATAAGCGAACGAAAGTTAAAATGTATTAAAAAAAATCGATAATTAAATGAAATAGATATTTAGCCGTCTAAGGCTAAGTAATTCTCGCGTGCAAAACAGGTGCATTTCCACCTTACGGTCACGGTTTCCATTCTTTTTTTTTTTTTCTTTTTCATTACGAGTATACGTTTTCCGTTGGACGTTACCCGTACCAGTAGTAGTATTAACATCGATTACTATAGTTCACCGAGGCGAGACCCTTCTTTTCCCCACCTTCTTTCTCGTGTCGAGGGAAATGAACGAATGAATTTCAAGTAATTACGTATATACTTGCTTACATACTTTCGCAAACGTAGAAAATATTACGAATTAATAATAAATGTTTGAAAAAAATATATATATATGTATAAAATAATAAAATACGATAGAATAAATACGTAGAAGCCATTAGGAATTATTAACGAATGTTTGAACAAAAATAAAGAAATAAATAAAATAATAAAATACGATAGAATAGATACGTAGAAGCCATTGCGAATTAATAACGAATGTTCGAAAAAAAAAATAAATAAATAAATGAAATGATAAAATACAATGATCGTACGTAAATATTTATTGCGAAAAATTGTTTTCTTTTTTTTTTTTTTTTTATTTTTTTTCCGTTTTCTTTTTCCCTTTTTTTCTTCCAGACAAAACATTTTACGAGTGATAAAATTGCAGCATACGTAAGTCAACATCTAGGTTTTACCCTTTAGCAAAGTGCAACGTATTTCCGGGGCAACGAACGAGAACGAAGAGAACATGTGGCAGAATACCTTGTCGATACTACGATAATAGAAAAACTTTCGCCAATAGAAATCGTATTAAAGGGGGATTACGTAAATAAAATAAATCAAATTGAAAATTCGAAAAAAAAGATGGATTTTTTCTTAATATTTCTATTCAATAATAATGTATTTATATCGTTCGTAAATATTATTTGAAAAATTTTTCTTAAGAAGTTCGAAATAATTGACTAGTCGTGAATTTACTAGCCGTTTCTATACCGTATTCGATATTGATATGAAAATTAAAGATTAAAACCTGTTTTATTCAAAATTATGTCTTTCTAATTCAATGTGCCAATGATATTTTGAATAAAATTGAATACAATTTTTTATTTTTATCATTTAGTTCTCATATCATTGTACGATCTTTGTCGTGGTATGAAAATATTTTTAAAAATCATAGTTCTTTTTTCTTCTTAATCCTTAAAAAAAGACGGATATTTTTAATTAATAAACGCATAGTAAATTCAATCATTCAATTTCTTTTATTAAATCAAAGATATTAAAAATCATCTTGATCAGTGAAAAATTGTTTTTTTTTTTCTAACGTAATTTAAGGCCTTCTTGGTCTTTTTGATTTTACTCGATATTCGTATTATCAAAGTATTATTAAATTTTTAAATGGTTTGGTATTATTAAATTTAAATGATTCGACATCGATAACACAAAGAATTGTTTTAATTTTTATGTTGCGAAAAATATTTCTTAGATTAGCACATATATTTAATGATTTTTTATTAATAAAATAAATCGTATTTAAAAAAGAAAAAAATTCCTGAAATTATTTTTTCTTGAACGGTCTAAATGTACGCAACTCTTTAAATAACAGATACGATTTCAAATGAATTAGATTTCATTAGGACACACATTCATAAAATGAGAGATATTGATTGGATAAAATATATATTTACAATATAAAATAAAATACAATTATCATGTAATGATAAATAATAATGTTTCTATTCCCACCCCATTCTTTAAAAATCATGAATCGAGAAAGTACACGTTAAAATGAGAGATGTTGATTGCATGAAATATATATTTATAATATAAAGTAAAAAATACAATTATTATGCAATGTTAAGTAATAATGTTGACTCTGCCCATTTCTTAAAAATCATGAATCGAAAAAGCATACGTTACAATAAAAGACGTTGATTGGATGAAATAAATATTGATAATATAAAATTAAAAAAACACAATTATGTAATGACAAATAATAATGTCTTTCTATCTCAAAAATTAAGAATAAAACACACGATAAAGTGAGAGACGTTAATTTGATAAAATATCTAATGAAATATATATTTACAATATAAAATAAAAAATACAATTATTGTGTAATGACAAATATTAATATCTCTATCCCCACCTCATTCCTTAAAAACCATGAATCGAGAAAGCACACGTTAAAATAAGAGATGTTGATTGAATGTAATATATATTTATAATATAAAATAAGAACTGCAATTATTAGTTAACGACAAGCAATAATATCGACCTTCTTAATTTCTTAAAAACCACGAATCGAGAAAGCTCGCGTTAAAATAAAAGATAAAATATATAACGATATATATGTGTATATATATATATATATATATATATATTTACAATAAAAAATAAAAAATACAATTATTACATAATGACGAATGGTAATATTCACTATCTCTACCTCATTCCTTAAAAACCATGAATGGAGAAAGCACACGTTAAAATGAGAGATGTTCATTGAATGCAATATATATTTATAATATAAAATAAGAACTGCAATTATTAGTTAACGACAAGCAATAATACCGACCCTCCTAATTTCTTAAAAACCACGAATCGAGAAAGCTCGCGTTAAAATAAAAGATAAAATATATAACGATATATATGTGTATATATATATATATTTACAATAAAAAATAAAAAATACAATTATTACATAATGACAAATAGTAATATCACTACCCCCACCCAACTCCAAAATCGCGAGCCGAGCAAGCATACCCAGATGGGTGTCCCGTCGCGATAGGGAGAAACGCGCGAATCTGAGACTTTTTGCGAGCGAACAGCTGATCTCTTAACGGTCTTCGTATTACGGGGGTAGGTCAGTGCCCTTCGAGCGAGAGAGACGGCCGTGCATGTGCGAAAGGAAGAAGACTATACGTAGAGCGTGCCGTTCACCAATACGACGAATAGAGTAAAGAAAAGAGAGGGGAAGAGAGAGAGAGAGAGAGAGAGAGAGAGAGAGAGAGAGACAGAGAGAGAGAGAGAAAGAGAAAGAGAACAACACAGGGCTGGGCTCCCGCCAGGGCAAAAGAGGGCACCAACCCAACCAGCCTACCAGTCAGTCAACCAGCCAGCCAGCCAGCCAGCCAGCCAGCCAGCCAACCAACCAACCAACCAGCCAACCAGCCAGCCATCCAGCCAGGCCAGCCAGTCAGCCACCCGACGAAAAGGCAGGTGAGCACCTGGTCTAAAAGTTCGGCACGAGCTACTACTTGCCTCTTGGTTACGAAGGGGTGCTCAACGGTCCTCCTGCTAGTACACACACAATCGTTTATTTCGTCTCAAGATGGGCGCCAATAAATACAAGAGACCGTACTTTTGCTATCGACACGGCTTCGAGGGTTCAAAGGCAAGCTGCTTTCGATTACATCTCTCTCTCTCTCTCTCTCTCTCTCTCTCTCTCTCTCTCTCTCTCTCTCTCTTTCCTTTCCTTTTTCTCTTTCTTTCTCTTTCTCTCTCTCTCTCTCTTTCTTTCTCTTTCTCTCTCTTTTGCCTTTCCTTCCTAACCTATCTTTTTCTAAACAATGAACTAAACAGCCCTCCTTTCTTCGTTATACCCAACAATCCGACGTATTCCGCGAATTAGTTTAACGTCAAGGCGACGTGCCAATTCGATCGACATTTCATACTTTTCGTGATTAATATCTTAATCGATAAATGAATTAAGTAATATTTCATTTGTTAATTTGGTATTAAAAATTTGTTTTCTTTGTAATCTCGATTTGAGGATGCATAGGTATATTGGATATTATTTTATAATTAATATATTTCAATGTCAATAATAACATTATATCGTTCATCTCTTTTGCTGCAAATAAAACGAAGATAATAATTATAATTATAATTATAATTATAATAAAAAGAAATGAAAACTAAGTATTCAATAGTCGAATTAGAATTGAATTTAACCATACGTCTCAAGTCGAATGAGAACCACGAGGTACTTAAAGACGACGTTCGAGGAGTTCAAAGCCGTAGCAGACATCCCCGGACTCCTCAAGGACGGGGAAATCCCTGTCACCCCATACCATCCCGTTTCTTCCCTGAGATACACGCCTCTCGTAGACCAGACCTGACGTTACCTCGTTACTTTGTTATTCCTATTCTCCTATCATCTTTCATTAAACAAATTTGACTTATTTTTATTTTCAACGTATTTACGCTATATACAAAAATACCGATAACGGTATTTTACGATACAATTTGTTTATCCTTTTATCTGACATTAATGTTCGAAATGATTACAATTATTACAAAATGATTGTTTCACTCGATCGGAATTTCACTGATCAATAACTTTCAAAGGTCGAACCAATTGAAAAGAAAATTGAATTATAGGTCATAGATTTAAAAAAAAAAGTAAAATAGTAATAATAATAATAATAATAATAATAATAATAATAATAATAATAATAATAATAATAATAATAATAATAATTTTCGATATAATCTTCGAAGTATGTTCTATTGGACAAAAAAAAGTTTAACCTTTGCAGATTCGTTAAAAAAAAAAAAAAAAGAGAGAAAGAAAGAAAATTAAAAAATAAAAAATGAAAAAAAATGTTCAAGCGAAAAAGTGTGATTATTAAAAAGACTTACCCAGACGCAGATTTGAATTGTTCGTATCACTTTCCATACATTCTTTCAACGATATCGTAGACTTATCGAAATCACGAATCATACTAGATACCGGCGAAACTATCTGCAGTGACACATCCTGAACCTTTTCCGGAGAATTCTCTTCGACCTCGGTGATTTTCATTAACGGACCGATTCTACGCACCTGTGACATTGTTCTTCACCTATGTGTCTCGTTATCTGTAAATAAAAAAAAAGGACGAACCATTTTTATCAAATAAACTATGAAAAACGTAGAAAAGAAAAAAAATCTGTTCGAAAATAGTATTAAATAACGTCGTACAAACAATATTAAAAATTACGTGGGTGATTAAATGTTGACGAAAAAAATAAATAAATAAATAAAAACGACCAAAAAAAGATCAACAACAAATATTATCCGTATTTTTTAACAGATATTATTCATATTGTTATTCATATTTTTTTCTCTTTTTTTTTAAATATTATTCATATTATCGTTCATATTTCTTTTCAAATATTATTCATATTATTATTCATATTTCTTTTTTCATGTAACTTCTCATATACCTAATAAACAAATTAATAATAATATATATATATACACACACACACACACACACACACGTGTACGTTTGTACGTATGTATGTACTGTATGTGTGTGTGTATATATATACATATTTTATTTGTTTCTATTATTTATAAATTTTCAAATATTTAATAAGATCGAACATTAAACCGACATTGCCATGAAAATTTCTTTTAATAACAAACAAACGTATACAAATCTTTGAAAAAGTAAGAGAACAACGAGCCACTCTATTGGTTCGACGAAGGCCTATAGTACACATATATATAAGATAGAAGTATCAGCTGATTAATCGCAATAGCAAACACGTCGTCGCCCGAGAGATATATCTCTCTCAATGTCAAAAGGGACGGACGGTTACAAACGTTTCTAAGCAATACTCTCTACGACTTACTGTATTTTTTACGAAGTAGTAACTGTCCAATCGCGATAATTGTAGTGCGATCGTGTACGATCGTACGATCTTTCGTGCCGACGATATTCACGTTAATAACGAGTACGAGTCACGTTAATAAATCTATTCAATTAATAACATACAATTTATTTAATTAAATTCATTAAAGAACGTAAGTAATAATTTACTGGAATCAATAATACATCCATAATGATATACAATAATTACACAGTTTCGATTTCTTTCAACAAGCATGACATACGACAACACAACGAAAAAGAAGAAGAAGAAGAAAAAGAAGAAAAAGAGAGAAGGAGGAGGAGGAAGCAATATGATCGTTTGAGAACGTGATCCGTGAGAAACAAGAGAGAAAAAGAGAGAAAAAAGGTAAAAACAAAATGGTTTGTCGAACGATCGACCGATCAAAAGGGAGAAAAAAAATGGCGGACGAGATTTCACAAACGTAGCGATCTCTCCGTATCTCTCTCTTTTTCTCTCTCTTTCTCTCCTTGTCTCGTTCACGACAAATGACAATGGCGATTACGATTAATGAATTCAATGATGATAAGGAATTCGTGATCGTGATTATTATCGTGGATCGTACGCGACGATCCTCACTCGATCGCACCTCGACATAAACTGACCGACGAACGTCCGTTCTCGTTCTGTTCTCTTCTTATGGAAGAAGGAAGGCCTCTAGTACCACAGTGTGAGCGCATATTTGCGATAAACAAAGCACCAACGACGACGTCGACGAAAACGACGACGACGACAACGACAACGACAACGACAACGACGTCGACGACGAGGACGACGAGGACGATGACGACCTCGAGACACAGAAGAGAGAGAGAGGAAAGGAAAGAAAAAAGAGAGAAGAAAAAGGAGAAAAAAAAAGAAAAAGGGAAGAAGCGAGAGAGGACATATCGAGGGAGGCGGAGGTGGGAAGGGTGAAGGAGGAGGATGAGTGGGGGGCGTAGGAAGACGGATAAGTTCGTGAGCGAGAGCTCATAGGTTCGTGTGTGTGTGAGAGAGAGAGACAGATAGAATGAAAGAGAGAGAGAGAGAGAGAGAGAGAGAGAGACAAGGACCGAATGTCGCCGTCTGGTGTATTATGGGGGGTCCAGACCCTTCGTAACAGTCGCTACTTTCGTGTGTAATCCTATATATATATGTAACATATATATATATATATATATATATACATACCCACACATAAATATATAAGAGACTTCGCCCACGATATTGCGAACGGTCCGTTACTCGGTTAGTCGAGCGACTCGAGAATAGTGACGCGAGTGATCTCTTGTATTATATATTCTGTATTATATATATACGCGTGTGCGCTTGTGTGCAATACGTATAATATACACAACGTGCGCGCGTAAGTATATATGCATATATTTACGAATGTGTTTATGTATATATATATATATATATGTATGTATGTATGTATGTATGTATGTATGTATGTATGTATGTATGTATGTATGTATGTATGTATGTATGTATGTATGTATGTATGTATGTATGTATGTATGTATGTATGTATGTATGTATGTATGTATGTATGTATGTATGTATGTATGTATGTATGTATGTATGTATGTATGTATGTATGTATGTATGTATGTATGTATGTATGTATGGATGGATGCATGTATGTATATATGGATGCATGTATGTATGTATGTATGTACATATGTATGATGTATGTATGTATGATGTATGTATGATGTATGTATGATGTATGTATGTATGATGTATGTATGATGTATGTATGATGTATGCATGTATGATGTATGTATGATGTATGTATGATGTATGTATAATATATACGTATGTATATGTATGTATGATATCTACGTATATGCATGTGTGTGTATATATATGTATGTATAATACGTATGTATATGCGTTTATATATATGTGTGTATAGAATGTATGTATATGTTGTGTATGTATGTGTGTATGATATGTATATATTTTATGTATGTATGTATGATATGTATATATGTTATGTATAAATATATATGTATATATATGATATGTTTGTATGTATAATGGTGCGTGCGTGTTATATGTCATCTCGTCTAACCTAAGAGAAACTTTACAGCTTCCTCCCTTACCCTTCACTACCTGCTCGCCGATTGGGTTGCCTATCCTTAAGGAGATTTGAATTTCCAGCTGTGCGTGCTTACTGTATATGCGTGTATGATGCGTCTTGCGTGCGTGTGTATATGATGTTTGTACGTTCATGTGTATTACGTGTGACATACGCGTAGTTTGATCCTCTCTTTCGTGTCGCAATCGTCGTTAAAATTTATTACGATCAAAAACTTGCTGAAAAGGAAAATTTTTTTAACGAGATTATTCGAGTAATTGTTCTACGTTGGATGATATATTTTATCTTTTTGTTTTTTCTTCCTCTTTTTTTTTATGAAGATAAGAAAAAGTGATAGAAAAAATAATACAGTAGTATCGGATATTTTCTTTTTTTTTTTTTTTTTTTAACAAAGATAAAGAAAAAGTGATAAAAAAAAAAAATGGTATGATATTATCAGATCTTACGAGATGAAATATTAAAATAAATATAAAAAATTTTAAATACAAAATGGACGAGATACGTGTTAGAATTGTGACGTTTATATTTGAAAATTCGGCTTCGAAATCGACATCGGTTAATATCTATTAATAAGAAATTGCTAAGAAGGAAGTAACACGCAATTTGTCCTACGTAGTGACTCGTACTGTTTATAAAGAGATTTTTGTATTTCCGCCGGTATTTTTGTATTTAAGTCGGTAAAGTACACAAGTGATATTTACGGTTGGTCTTTTAAATTGTGCAACGTTCAATGGCTCCATAACATGCAGCAAGCGTACCAATGAAATTTAATCTTCGAGGAATAATTTAAAAAAAAAGAAAAAAGAAAAAGGAAAGAAAGAAAACACCCCCGACAGCAAAAAATATTTGGCTTCTCGGTTGTCATAGGAAAGTTATTGTATCATCTCGTACGCTCGTGATGATGATGATGACGATGCTCGTTGACCCGTCGAATTATATAGATCAAATTTCATGTACATACATATATACTGGGTGATTATAAATTAAGATGCCAGTTGAATATCTTCTTTGTTAGAAGCGATAGAAAAAAAAAAAGAAATGTATGTATGTATGTATGTATATATGTATGTATGTATATTAGGAAAAGTTTCATGATCTCATGTGTGAAATATGTTAACAGTACGAAATAAAACACCCGGTTGATTGTACTAACTTCCGGTTAAACCCGGAAGTATAATGATCTCTTAATTTTTCTTACGGAACGTCGTGTAATTATTATTATTATTTTTTTTTTTTTAATTAATAAATTAGTTATTTCAATCAATTATCTCGGAAAAAATTATTAAACTATGAAATTTAGAAGAATTACAAGCGAAAATTGTAAACGTTCGTTAATGAAATAACATCTAAAAAATGTTGAAAAAATTAATTTACGAAGAAATATAATCAATAGATATTGATCGTGTTGCGTACGAAGAAATAATTGAAACTTTGCACATTAATTGAATTTTAACGAACTTACTATTTTCTTTCTTTCTTTTTTTTTTTTTTTTAATTATAATCCTAAAATTATATGAAACATATAAAGTCTCGTCAATTGTTAACCACTAGATCTACTTCTTTTCTTGCAAGATAATTCATCAAAGTATACAATTTTAATAAACGAACAAAAAATGCAGTAGTTTCATGAAAAAAAAAAAAAAAGAGACTAAAAAAAAGACCTAAAAATGATTAAACTTCCGGTTTAAACGGAAGTCGTAAATATTTTATTTCGCACTTTTAATATTATTTTACGTGAGAATGTTTCTTAATATATATTATATAACATATATATTTTTTCTACTATTCTTAATAGACGAGATATTCGACTGGTCTTTAATTTATAATCACCCTATATACATATAAACATGATACACATACACACACACACACACACACACAATTGAATCTCGTATATATGATGACACATTGTGTATCGCTGTTCGGATGTCCCACAAAAAGTGAAATTCGAGAGGTCGTCGAAAATTACTTACGGATCATTTAATAACAATTTTCTATACCGATTATTATTATATATATATATATATATATATATATATATATATATAGCATAAGAAGAGAGGAGTGAAGAGATGAAGAAGAAGAAGAAGAAGATGGGGGAGGGGGAATTATCAAACACATCTAAGCCTGATAAAGCTTAACCTATAATGACGTAACATACATATATACATATATGTATCAACTATATCGCGAGTCACGATTTACGAGAGAAGATAATTTTAAGAAAGTCGAAATTAGAGAAATCGACCTGCCCTTTCGAGCATCGAACGTTCATACATATTTACTAATATCAGATTAATCCATTAACCTTAAATAAAAAAAAAAAAATATCATAGCCGTTAATATAAGTTGATCGTACAACATTGTTTCAATGGGTTATGTTACAGTATTTGATCTAATTAATAATTGATATGCATCGAAACATTCAGTTAGAAAGTAAAACAATTTGTTTGAAATTTATCTAACGTTGCAATGAATAAATAAGTAAATGAAAAAAAATATATATATATATTATATATATACATACATACATATATATGCATATATATATATACATATGTATGTATACATATATATTCTGTTTCGAGAAAGAAAAATAGAACAATAATGATGCTTACCTAGACGAGATGATATCACGACGTTAGAATCCTGTTTGATGACCAATAGAGTTAACATGACCAATAAGAGAGATCGATCATTCGATATTATTACGTTGGAAGCTAATTCCAATATGACAATGAATTTGTTAAACCCTCCATAACGCATACGTTTCAAATATAAATCGTTTATCTATAAGGAATAAATACGGGGATCACGGTACGTGCGCGCGCCAAAAACAGTGGCGCTCTCTGTCGGTCGGAAATACGACACCAATCGGAAATACGTAATCATTAAAAGGAACGAATCATCGTTTAGTAGATAAATTTGTTGTCTTGATTTAAACACATAAACGCGTATCCGAATAATAAAAAATAAATAATATATCAATAAATATAACAAATCGTCCGTCCAAATATTGAAAATATTATGTTTTTACTAAACATTTGATAGCATTAAATTAATTCATAAGTTTGGGTCAAATTCGCGGCTTTTTATTTTTTTACTTATTTATTTATTTTTATCTTTTTTCAATATATGAAAATTTTATTCTTAAAACTTGAAAGAAATGTCGCGAATTTTTTCAAACGGCCATCCTTATTGTCTACGTAATTGAATATCACAAAGATAGGCAGAAATTAGAATGATACAATTTGTTAAACGAAATTTCGATAATTTATTTATTCGTGTTAAATTTGTGGATTCCTTTCACAAATCTCTCTTTATCGTTGATGTAACAACACATGCGTCGATAATTATAAATATAATAAAATATTCCTAACGTGTCCTGTACAACCAGGAATGTAACAATATATATCATAAAGTTATAAATATAACGATCACGACATTGTCCTGTGCTATTCTCGATCTTACATGAAATGTATCGTTAATTTTAAGGCACGTACAAAGCTATTACTAACACAGCTGCATGTAGTTACGTGATTGTGAGAATATAATAATATACATATACATATATTTTTTTTATCTTGGCTAAATTATAAAGGGAGTATTTTCCGAAGAACATAATGGCGTTAGAACTTTTGAGTTTGCGTTAAAAAACCAAATAAAAAAAGAAAAAAAAAAAGAAAGAATATTAATAACCTCCGCCGTGTAAATATAATTTTAAGAATAATTCTGTCAAGTAATGCTCTGTTTACAGCTATGATTCGTCATTTTTTCTTTTCTATTCTTTTCTTTTCTTTCCTTTTTTTCTTTTTTGTTAAAATATCTCGTAATTTCCATGCTCGCCCATAGCACCGTCCGATTATTTTCCTGAGTTTATTTACAAATTTGTATTGATTCGTTGTTATCATAGAAAAGAAAAAAGAAAACGATTCTCCACGTCAATACATTAATGTACTTTTTTTTTTTATAAGGCCTCTTTTTTGTGTCTTCGTAATTTCATTGAATTTCTATTGAATATAAAAATGTTACGAAGTAATTTCTCATGGATATATAAAAATAATCTCAAAAATCGTTCGCAAATCGTCTCAGTACGATTTTCTTTTCTAACGATCTTGATATATAACGAAGAGATAGATATAAAATGTAAGAAATTCTATATTATATTTTATTCCGAAGATTTTGACCATTTAAAAATATAAATTTGACGACAATATAAAATTGTCGACAACTAATGAATAAAATCCGAACTAAATGATAACATTTTTATTTTGACAGGATTCCGATTGATTGTTCATAGGACTTTCCTTCCCAGATTTTTGATGTGTCTTCGATGTCATGATATAACTAGTCTTTACTACGTTCATAACAAGATTTTTAGGTTTTGGTGGTAATGGTGGTGGTTTCGATAATTTTGTAGTTGGTGATACCTGACTATCTGCAGAATGGGACTCTTGATGTTTTGAATCCGAACGAAATCCATTTTCAACGATTGTCTGATCCCCATCTACTATAGTTCCATCCAAAGTAAATGACGTGTCAAGACCTTTACTCACGGATTCTATTGTATCAGGCACTGTTGTTAATCGTTCAACGATTCTACCGTTTGTCAAGTACGTTGCACGTTCTTGTCCCGTCGTAACATCTTTTTCTTCTCCGGTATCATAGAATTTCGTGCTTCCCTCGCAGCAATTGGCAGGCGTTACTCGAGCTCTTCGAAACTTGTTGCGATCCAAAGGTTTCCCATTTTCCTTGTTCTGATTAGTAATTTCATAGCTTTAAGAGTCGAAATGCATTATGACAATGAACTTAAGATTACAGTGCATGTAAGCATGACATTCTCATAGAATAATTTTTTTTTCTTTTCTTTTTTCCTTTCTTTCTTTTTTATTTATTTATTTATTTATTTATTTATTTATTTCATTCTATTTTATTTCATTTCGATAAACAGTTAATTGTTAATATGCTCAGTTTATAATTAACATTTCCATTTCTTCCTATCTCTAGATGATTCAAATGCTATTCATCAATTATGGCAATGATTTGTAACATAGTATATGTTTTGTTTACCTTTAAGAAATCCGGTAATTCAAAATTAATTTCTGTTCCTCTCTGATCTTCTAGTCTAGATCGTTGTGCCCTTTTCAATCCCTCGTACAAATCTATAAAATAATATTTTCATATATATACATATATATATATATATAAAAATGTATACATATATATACACATATATATGTGTGTATACATGTATGTATATATATATATATGTGCGTGTGTGTATATATACATACACGTATTTAATATAATAAAATTAATAATTTCATCGAAGATTCGAAACTTACCATCTCCGTCGAACCTTCCAGGAAGTTGCAATTTTACGCCATTTCGCCATTTTGCAATAAGAGGAGGATGAGGTCTAGTAGTTTCTTCGCTAACGGACTCAGTAGTGCCACCACTTTTCTCACTTCCAGTAGTATACTTCGATTTCATCTTCAAAAGTATCGAAATAAACATTTAATGTCTTATTAATAATATAATGTCAATATTCTTTTTATAAAAAAAAAAGATTAATTAATCATACCTTCTTTTTTCCATGCATGGTAGAATCACGGACAAAAAATTTACTTGGCAATATAGAAGAACCTTCGGAACGTTGATCATCAGACTGTAATATGGAAAAAAAAAAAAGAAAAAAGAAAAAAGATATGTATAAAGATTTATATATATATATATATGGACTTAATAATTAGATAAATTTTTGTATTCATTGCGAAAAACATACTTTACACGAGCCTTCATTATATTGATATTTGCTTGCACTTTTTCCTACTAACAACTCTTCGAATACTTTATTTGTTATTTCATCCAAGGTTGGTTGTCCACGTGATATTTCGTCAGAATACTTGACCAAAGCTGGATCTCTTTGGGCATCTAATTTATAATTAGAAGATTCTTATAAAGAAACCCATATATACATATATATTTTTTTCTTTCAAATGTTTATTTATGTATATTTCACCTTCGCTGTTTGTAGTCAACGTAAGTCTTGTGGGTGCATTAATAGCAGAAATGTCCATACAAACGCGATGACCCTCGCTCCAAATACTAATTAAATCCAAATTGAAACCATATTTATTCAAAAGAGGCCTGAGTACTTCTTTAAGAGTTCTTCCCTTATGTGCGATCACAGTGATTACTCTACGTGAAGGTAAATCAACTTTTAAAACCTTTGTCGGTACAACTTCTACCTCTTGTCCTGCTAATACTGAAGAAGGATATTTTGTATCCACTACCTGAAAATAAATGAAATTATTAATGATTAACAAGGGTTATTTAATAACAAGGGTTATTTAAAATTTGATACTGCGTATATATATATATGTTATTTCATATACATTAAATTATAAGCATTAGCAATGGTTAAACCATCGATATATTTAAAGTTGTACTTTTATTATATATTCCGTTCAAGCTTCTTTTTCATAGATATTTCTGTCACATTTATATTAACTGTGCGATAGTTTGAGAATATTTAAGCATTTCTAGGTTCCTCATGTTATAAAGATATATGTGCGGTATAAGAATCAATAGTAGAATCAAGATTTCATAAAAAAAGAGAAAGAGAAAGAAAGAAAGAGAGACAGAATATAATACGTGCAAAATACCAGTATATCCCATAACCTTTATCTATTGTCTAATAATCTTAATCAGCGTTTAGCAATAGTGGCTTCAATGCATATAAATATAACGTAGTATTTGTTGATTTGTGTTAGTCATTTCAATGCTTTTTAAGTTTGCATTATGTAAATAGAAAGAAACACAAACCTCATCTGTAGCTAGTATAAGAACATCATAGTTAGTATATCGAAGAGCTCTTTTATCGAGGAGGCGAGTAACCACATCTTTAATGCTCTCAGTTTGGCTAGTCGGCACTACTGTAGTGGACCCGTCCGATAATATTACTCGACACAACCCGGTACATTTGGTGCGAACTTCTTTCTTTTCATTCAACTGTCCTTCACAGGACGATACTGACTACAAGTTATACAAACTAACTCACATACATGAGAAATAAATGTATATTTAATATTTACTTCTCTGGTTATTAAAACAATTCAACATATGATATTATTGTATCAAATATAATAAATTATATGATGAACCAAATTGAAATGCTATGAACTAACACATATAAGTGACTGCATTAACTTATCATTTCATACGTAAGAAATAATAAAGAGATTTTTGTTGAGGTTTCTTTCAGAATGTAACTTTCTCCCAATATCAATATTATATAAAGGTTTCAACAAAATTATATGGCAAAACTTCAGAAATGAATTCCTCATATGAAGAAAAAAAAAATAGATTCTATCAACATGAACCCGGAAATGCTGAATTTCTAAGTTATAAGACTTTCAAGTATGATCTTAATGTATTCTAATTATGTATATTTCCTGGAGTTATGATACGCTCTATTGATATTTCCTTACATATGGAATGTTTGAAATATCTATTTCCTATCTGAATACATGCCTCAATTCATCATCTCATTTAATTCCAAACATGTTTGAAAATTCCTGACTTTGAAGCTTGTCAGATATTATTAGAGTTTTATGTATTGAACGTGCATTATTCATTCTAGTGTGTCGTTAAGACAATGATATTCAAATGAATGCATTCGCGTCAATACATTTCGTTTATGGTTTAGCGGATGGCAATACATTATGATTATATTTAGAAGTCTTCTAACTCAGAAATGAAGCATTTCCGGACCCTTGTTAATAGGATCTATTATTTTTTTTTTTTGTTTCTACATACGAGTAATCCATTCTTAAATTTTTATCGCATAATATTGTTACAGCAATGTATAAATATAATAATATAAATATAAAAAATATAAATGTGAATTCCCTTCTCTTTTTAATATGTATATATTATATGATACTTACATGTTTATTAAACGATTGCCTCAATGCCAAATCCCATGATGCTAAAGAGGATCTGCTACTAGATATAGATACGCTATCCTCATTGTTATTACCTTCTGCTTCTCTCTTAATAGTAGTAAAACTCTTGTATATAGTTTCACTTCGGTTGGGGACTTTATTATACTCTGTTTCACCACGATCTTTCGATTTTGATCTGTAAATGTTAAAATAGAAATAAATCTGTATCAAATAAAATTATTTATTAAGTTGTAAAGGTAAAATATTAATTACCTATTTTTTCTATGCCAAGGAAGAATAGATTTCCGGCAACGGTCTTCCGCATCCGAATGGCTCTTCTTAAGTTTCACGCTAGGTGAACTAATAAGATTTAAATCATAATCTTCTATATTGATAGCACTATTTCCTGTTTCTAAACAATGACGATAAAGTTCAGACCTTAGAAATCTAGGGTAACTATCGAACTTCATTAAATTAAACACCTGCTTTTGTGCCTATGAAAAAAATATCCAAAAAATCAAAATAAATAATAAGGATCCTACAATGTGTTGGTATCTCGAAACTTTTGCACGCGTTCACTTGGATCGGTAATATATATACATATATACATATATATATATACACACACACGCATATATACATACATATATATACACATGTATGTATATATATATATAAAAGAAAAAGAAATCCACTATCACATACTTGTAAAAAAAGATCCGCAGGGGCTTCATTAAGAAGTTCTTGAGTGATCTGTCCAGAAGCATGGCTGTCAACATTCACTGGTTCTGCCGCTGTATTTGATAAATGACGTTGGTAAATCTGCCAAGCTAATCTGCACCGACTAATTGGGTCTTCTGTATCCTTATATCTTTCACAAGCAGCCCAAAAATAAATGTTCTCATGACTAAATTCTTTCTTCAAAAATTCCTTAAAAAAAGAAAAAAGGAAAAACAAACAATTATATGTGTAAACATTACATATATCTTCGACCACACAATTTTATTATTTATGTTGTTTTACAAAATAGAAAAAAAAAGAATCATTCTTACTGCAAACGTCTGCAAACCCTTTGGGTCTCCCAATAATTTTTCAAATCCATTTGCCCACGTATGTACGCTCTTACAATCGCTGACTTTGTCACATGATTCTGTACTTCCATGCTGTAATTGAGGGAGAAATCAATTATTTTAAATTACAACGAAGGACGAAAAGAAAAGAAAAGAAAAAAAAAAGAAAAGAAAAAAGAAAAAAAAAAAGAAAAGAAAAGAAAAAATGGGTTCGTATTATACGTAACAAATGACCGTAAAAGCAACACAAGAGAACGGACTTGCGTGCTCCGTTATGCATTGTGAACGATGTCGAATAGAACAGGAGGGTTGCGTATTAATAGTCAAATTAACAGTTCCTGTTTAAATAGATGAGAGTTTTAAAGAAGTTAACTCTACGTTCGCATATAGTCTTTTTTCTTTCCTTTTTTTTTTTATAATCTCACAATACAAACAAGTATTAATTAAATAATATTATTCTCTTTAAAAGATAAAAGAAATTGATTTTGTATTTAAAAAAAAAGGAAAAAAAAAAGCCATTAAATTCCACGAATCCTTTCGTGAATAATGAACAAGATCGACTTCAACAAGAATCTGCGAGAAAATCAAATTCATTGCGTTGGTGAGGAAGTAAAAAAGAAAAAGAATAATAATAATAAAAAAAAAGAAGGAAAAACTACGGATTCTATGCAACGCTAAAACCAATTTGGTGATAAGAATCTAAGTTTGCTCGTCACGCAGCACCTGTTGCACGATGCTTGTTCCATGGTGAACAACGTGAGAATATACACAACAGTCCCACGCGATATTCAATTCAAGCACTTCTAGTTTCCCATGTATTTTAATGATACGCGCTCGAGAGTTGTTACCGCCTTACGGACCGTGTGTCTCTAATAAATGCACCAACGCGTAATAAAATAAAATACGAGAGAGAGAGAGAGAGAGAGAGAGAGAGAGAGAGAGAGAGAGAGAGAGAGAGAGAGAGAGAGAGAGAGAGAGAGAGAGAGAGAGAGAGAGAGAGAGAGAGAGAGAGGGAGAGAGAGAGAGAGAGTTATTCTTATACAATAATGATAATAATAATAATAATAATAATAATAATAATAATAATAATAATAATAATATAAAATATAGATAAAATAATATATAATAATAATAATAATAGTAATAGTAATAGTAATAGTAATAATAATAATAATAATAATAATAATAATAATAATAATAATAATAATAGTAATAGTAATAATAATAATAATAATAATAATAGCAGTAGTAGTAGTAGTAGTAGTAGTAGTAGTAGTAGTAGTAGTAGTAGTAGTAGTAGTAGTAGTAGTAGTGGTAATAGTAATAATAATAATAATAAATATAAAGTTTAATAATAATAATATATAAAATAATGTGCGTGCGTGTGTAATATATAAAGTTTTATATGAAGTTAATCGACATTAATTTAAACGCGAGCACGTAAAATATATTTTATGTAATATCTTACTCCAATAAAATCAATGTAACGTTAACGCCTTTACTTCATCGCAAATGGAAGAAAATTTAAAGAGAATTATTTTTTTATAACAGCGGAAGAATAAATCCAATTACTACGGAAACTTACGGTTCTGTTCGGAGAAATCCGTGTCAAAGAAATGCGAATGAAATCACGTATACGTATATAGATAGACTCGTTACGTGGATACACTCGACGACGTTCTCCATTCATATTAACGAAGTAGGTCGTTAAAAAAGAAATATTCAAAATCGATTAAACGAATAAACAATAAGATGTATTTAACGCGCTTACTATCGCATTATTTAACAACTCTGATGTCAAATGTTATCCCATCGTGATAAAACACACGTACGAATATACATTTCTCTCTTTCTGTCTCTCTCTTTTATATTTAGAAAATAATTTAATCATTTATTAATGCGCGAACAATATTACCAACGTCCTTCGAAATATCGTTCGAATTAAATCAAACTAAATGTATAAAAAAAAATAAAAAATAATAAAACTGTTAACATCAACAACAACAACAATATTAATAATAATAATAAAAATATAAAATCGATCGATAACAAAACGTTTAATAAAGTCGAACGCGTGTCTTTTAAATTGAACGTGCGTACTTCATTTCAGCAATTACAATTAATCATACCGAATATTTCCTTAAAGAATCCATGTCCTGTCCAACGAAGCTGCAGCCTCGGGGAATGACGCGGAATCCCATGTAATTATCCGTTTTGTGCGCACGTGTTTCGTAATGCACAAAAACTCGCGAAGTAAAGAAGAAAAAGGTGGGGCGGGTGGGTGTTTGAGGGTGAAAGGGAGGGGGGGGATCTGACGGCTTAGATGAAGGGGAGGGGAGGGGAAAGACGACACGAGAACGAGGGTGAGGTTGAGCTAAGGAAAGGTAATAATTAAAAAGAAAAAAAAAATTGGAAAAAAAAATTACGATAATAATAACGATAATAACGAAATGAAAAAATAAAAAAAAAAATTAAAAATAAAAGAATGGAAAAAGAGAATCACCGTAAACGCGTTCGACCGAACGTACGTAGATCACCGAGAAGAAGAGGGCTCCGCCCAGCCGTAGCGACGCGCGATACGTACGAAACGATTTTATTATACGATCGTACGACGTCGAGCAAGTCGACGATAAATAAAAAAAAATATATACGACGACGACAACGACAACAACGATGATGATGATGATGATGATGACGACGTCGACGACGACGACGACGTCGACGACGACGACGACGACGACGACGACGACGACGACGACGACGACGACGACGACGACGATGTCGACGATGTCGACAATTTAAGATTTAATCCTGACGATAACGAAATACGAGACGCAAAACCCAAACGATACGTTCTTACAGGGCAGCGCACAATGCGCGCAGTCCCGTCCGTCTCTGAACGAACGAACGGACGGACGCGCGCACCAGCGCGCACTAGCGAGCGCAACACTGCTGACCAGAAGAGACTCGTAAAAGCCGCAACTTCGTACTCAGCCAACACTAATCACTGCGTGCGGACGTGTGCTGGTTGTACGTGTATGTGTACGTGTATGTATACGCGCACATATACATGTACGAGTGACTCTCTTCTAACCATATCCTCTGTATTCTTTCTGTCTCTCTTTCACTTACAAATAACACAAATACAGAGGTGCGCACGCGCGCACGGTACTTATGTGCCCTTGCATATAGGGTGTCCCTATTCAAATCGATACTTTATTGATAAATATATATTAAAGAAAAATGTTGGAGTTTAATAGGACACCCTATATATTTTTGTATGACTCACGTATAACTCGTATTAGTAGTTACTTACACGTTGGTTTTTTTTGTTTTTTTTTTGTTTTGTTTTTTTTTCTTTTCTTTCCTTTTCTCGATCTCGGACGAATGATAATTGAGATTAATTTTATTATTTGAGAATAAGTTTCGTTCGTTAAGAAATAATCTGTTATTTTTGATAAATAGAATTTATTGTTGTTATGTAGGATCGTAGGTAAATAATCGTATCTAAGCTTTTTTTAAATATTTGGTTTCGTTTATATACCTAGATAGATTCACCGATCTGCCCTACGAGCAACGGGAACTATATACCAAGCAGGAAATGTGATGACGCAGCTTCAATAGAGAGCAAAACGGGGAGCAACGGAAATCATGAAAAAAAAGAAAGTACGAGACCATCTTACCTAGCGTTGCTTCCGCGAAGAATTGGCATGATTTCGTAGTATAATGAGTAATTAATCATAACGATAAGGAATATAGGTCATTACGTTCAAATTAATAATTACGATTCCTACCCGTTATGTATCGTACAGAAGTACGAACGATAAATTACGAATGTGAGTTTAAAATACGAAAATACGTTTTATAAGATATTACGTTTATGAAATTAATGGCGAAAAAAAAAAAAGGAAAGAAAAAAAGGCCATGAAAATTCTTCCATATAAGTAAATATACAACGATACGATCGCAAACGATCTGGTTTCGATTAACAAGTACAGAGGGGAAAAAAATGGACAAAATTAAAAAAAAAAAAAAAAAAAAAAAGAAAAAAAGAAAAGAAAAGAAAAAGAAAAATTTCTTACCAAACAATTGTCCGACGTGCAGGTACGAGTGCTCCGTATTTCTTGCAAGCTTCCCCATGGACGTGGTTTGTCGTTTTTATTACCGTACGAGTGTAAAAACGATGATGAATGTTCCGACGTTGGATTCAAATCCTCCAAGCTATGAACCAATGATTTCGACATGCCGCAATAGACCTTTGGACTCAATTTGTCGCAGGCGGTAATTCGCGTTAAAATTTGCGATTGGGTTGAGAAATTTTCCGACGTTTCGATAACTTCGTCCGTTCCTTCGTGAAGCATCGCGGTGGTACAGGCAGATGAGAGAGAACCAACGGACGAACTACCGAACCCCTGCATGACCACAGGAGCAGATGGTCCCGGACAGGTGGTGGCATCCCCACTCCTCCATGAATTTTTCCCTTCTGAAACGATCGTACGATTTCCGAGCACTACTGTAGACGAACTCGTTCCATCACGTGGATTGTCAAAATTCACTGAAACTTTGTCGTTATTTATTCCGGTTGCAGGTTCATACGACGATGATACCACCCCATTTCCTTTCGAAGTACCCGATCGTATTATATTCTCCCATCTTGAATCGGATATCGCTCGAACTGTGAGTCTAGAACCTGCAGTTTCGTTAAATGTTCCTCTACTAGGAGGCATTATAAGACCCTGGAAATAAGAGGAATGTATTTATTATTATTATTTTTTTTTTTCTTCAAGTTTTTATTACGTACTGACAAATAAGCATTTGATAAATGATTAAAACGTTTAGTAAATACTATACTCTCTGCAAAATGGAGCGTTGTCTGGAATGGGAAAAATCTGCATTTCTTTCCGAACGTGAACGATAGTCGTCTTTGAAACCTATACCGGAATCGCTATTGCTTGAATGAGCTGTCGACGTGCTAACGTTGCTAGGTTGAGGCGAAGCAGCATCCTGACGTCTTCGCGCTTCGTTGTACGGATTGGCATCGCCATTCGTAGTATCGGATATATATAAGGTTTGTATGGCTCCTATTAAACTGTTGCAGCTATCGGGAAATTCTTGGCACATATTGAGCTCCGAAGTCTTCGTACATGTAAATCCAAATACGTTACAAGTACTAGAGTGTATTGCATGATCTATTAACTTATAATATATAGTGAACACATGACACGAATTCGAAACTATGTCATCCTTGTCTTTGACAGACTTTGTTAATATTCCAAAATACTGTTTATCTTCTTCGGAAAAAGAATTACAAAATATTATTCTATAAGACGGATATTCAGCGATCACAAGATTTTCTGAATTAGTAAGTTTTATGTTTGCCACGTGTATCGTTAAAAGTACTGTAGTCGGATTTCGTTTTTCTGCTTTTAACCTTTTGATGCATTTTCGTAGAACCTAAAAATATTAAACAAATTTGTATCAAACGACTAATAATAAAACTTATTTGATACTATCTAAACGAATACATACCTGCATCATAGAAGATGGATGCAATTGATTAGGAATATCAATAGTACCTAAATAACCGACTACAGTTCTATGTACAATTTTTTCAGAATCTCGTTTATGCGATGTAGGTGGAGGTGGCGGAGGAAGAGGATTGCTCATGTTCCAACGATGATGGAGATGATTACAATGTATTTTACTTTGCTGCACTGTTCTTCCAGTTGTATCGAACATGGCACCGCTTTGTAAATCCCTAACGACTTTAGCAACTCTACATTGTAACTGTATAGCATTCGTATTGTTTGCACGTGGTTTGTGAGCATATTTGGGCTTGGACCTAACAGTAGCAAAACCTTCTTCGTCCGATGAATCGGAATAATAATTTTCAGCTATCTGTAATCTTAGGACACCTTGGGAGTGTCCTATTAGCTGTACTACATCGTCGTGTGGAACTTTACTAACGTTATGGCCGTTAACAGCTACCAAATAATCTCCTGCTCGTAGCCCAGCATTTTCAGCAGGACTTCCTTGTACAATACAACTTAAGATACATGGCTGTTGTCCAGAAATAGTAAAACCATATCCCTTTGTCCCACGAACCACTTCCACAGCTCGAACACCATAATTTACTCTCTTCTTTTTCCTTCTGTTGTGGTGCATGCTTGTATTTATATTTCAGAAGACTAGACGCTCAAATATCTTCATAATTTTTTAAATGATTCTCTTGATGTACCAACATTTTTCTGATAATGTAAAATTAATAATTTTAATTGGATTATTGAAACAATATCAATTTGTAACATTTACTTGACAGCTTGACTTGCCCGTTTATTTAAAGTGAAAAATATTAACGAACATGTGAATAGAAATTTGTTACTATTTTGCACACAACTAACGACGATCTTAACAATAAAAGTATAAACGTATAAATATACCGCATAAGATTTTTACATCCAGTCTCACATCCAAATTTATAAGTCATAGAAGTCTAGCGGTTGACGGTAACATGGAGTGTTTTGGAACTCCATGTCTTCCATATTTACATTCCTATGTTCATGAAATTTATGTGATATAAGACATATTTCACAAATTTTAATATAATATTATAATTGTTTATAAGAAACACGTAAAATTATTGCTAGATATCTCTGCATTATCACGAAAAAATCTTATAAAAATGGTTATACATTTTATTGAAGATTAACAAGAATTGGACAATTCACCACTCAACAGGGTTAAGTTAGTAAATTAAAGCGTACCAACCTATCAAATTATTCCCGCTCGATTATATTCATATAGTGGCAGAAATAATATTCAAATTGAATAATACGTTTCTTAAGAAATCTTTCAAAGCTTTAAAATTATGAAGTCGTTATATTCTTCTCTTACTCTTAACGTAATTAATTCTCTATTTAATAAAGTCCGAGATACACGCTTAACGAGGTCGGAGAGATATAACGCACCGGTAGAAACGTAAGGAAAATATCAGGTTAATTCACTTTTTAATCGAATCTAATTGAATTTAATTAAATTGAATATATTTATTATAAGCATTCTGTTTATTTGTTGCGAGATTTAAAACTTAAAAAGTATAGATATTATAAAAATACATATGTTATGAAAGAATAACGTTACAGAAAATATTGAAGGGAATATTTAAATGTAACCTATATTGTAATGTTATTATAATAATTTTAATAATTCAAATTAAATGTTTATTCGCATCAAAGGTCATATATTATTATTCACACTAAAACTCGATACAATTATTAAGTCATTTCGTATTATAGATTTTCAGATATCTTTTAAGATAGCATATTATTAGAACATTATAATTATTTACAATAATTTTATTTCTCAAGATAAAGAAGTTTTAAGTTAAATATTATATCTCCTTACGAGATATAATCATATTAATATTATATAAATTTAATTTTATGCATTCTAAAACAATGTTGTTATCTTATAGATCCTTTGAATGATTTTATTGATAAGAAATTAAGAAGAGAATCTTTTTATAATGCAGAGGGTTTTACTCATCATGTAGCAATCAAAAATTATACATTATGTCACGTAAAACCCGTATATGATATATAACAGTAAGTAGTTTGTATATAACATTACTACGTAGAATAAAGTATCTAACTGACATCATTTTATTACTACATAAATAATAATTTTAGTGAAAAATGGTTTAAGTAAAAATTAAGTGATTTCAAGAAGAATATAATTTGCTATTACTAGTTTTCTTCTAAAAGGATATATAAAAGATATGTAAAAGTCAAGTTTATTTTTTTAAACAGAATTATATATTTTTTATTATATTAATCAATCTAGCTTGTGATTCTTTATAAAATATTATTAACCAATTTATATCGAAAAATTATTAGTTTAAAAGATGTTTTAATTTAAATATTACCAAAAAACTATCACTCTAGTTACTATTACTCTTACTACATTTTAGTAAATGAGTTCATGGTTTCTTAATATTGTTTAAATTAAAATATCTCCTGAACTAATAATTTTCTGATATAAATTAATACTTTTTTATATAAAATTATAAGCAAGATCGACTAACATAATAGAAAATATATGATTCCGTTTAGAAAAACAGATTTAATCTTCATATGTCCTTTACATATTTTTCTACTAAAAAACTAATAACAGCAAATTACGTTTAATCTTTATGTGAAACAACAAAACCGTTTAACCTTTGTGTGAAACATTTTTCATTAAAATCTTACTCAGTAATCAAAATGGTTTCAATTACATGCTAGATTCTGTACATTTATTGAAAATATATTGAAGAATATACAGTTCATTCGTCATTTGATGTTACAGTTTGTGAAAGTTCTTTTATCATAGCGTAAGATCAGAGAGAACAAGAATGAATACAAAAGATTGTTATATTTATTCAATAGGAACTAATAGAAGACTGAAATGACAAAGTTATTTACATGTTTGTTATTTATTATCATTCATAATTGATTTGGAGTTTAAAATTTTAAGGTAAATTAATAAATCTGTAATACTTAAATAATTAAGATCTTTAAACAATTAAGGAGACACGAATATTATACATTATTATTATTTTAATTGATAATTATTAATAAATTATGATAGATTAATTAAAATAATTGATATTATTAATTTAGTGTAAAGAAAGAGCTGTGATATTTATTCTTTGGAATATAAAGGTAGATTGATTCAAGAACTGTTAAAGTTATGACGTATAAAACTACGAATCTGAAGTTTTCTTTTAATAACACTTCTAATCAAAAATAATTTCTATTTAAGGTTTGTAATTATATTTAATTACAAACCATTAATACTTGTATAATGTTAAAACAAATGTAATATTATATAAAGATACATTATAAATTGTTTGAATGAATATATAATAATCAAAAATATTAATAATCTAGCATATGAATTATAAAGTAGTATGAATATATAAAGTATATAAGAAAACAGATGAGATATTCACATATCGAAATACGAAAAAAGACAGATTCAATAACTATTTCATCTTTTTCTTTCACATGCTCATTTTATGTTCACTTCATTGGCAAGACAATTACTCCCAGTTAAAAATTTTCATCAAATGAAACATCACATCAAAATTACTTAAGATAAGTTAATAGATATCTGTATAATATTTAATTAGATTTAATCATTTAGATTTTTTTTTCAGTGATCTCAGATGCGATTGATATTGGTAATCTACCACTGTCCGAATCACTTGAGGTATTCTGAGACCTTACATCATTGCTTATTGGCTTTTGAAACTGCTTTCAAGATTGATCTCCTTTTCTCGTCAAGAAGTCTCATTCTCCTACATGATTTAGTTTCAAATTTTTTTTAGATATTCTATGATAACTTTTGAAACTTTTTGCCTATTTTCATAGTTGATCACGTTTTCATGTGTCAACTACTGGTATTTTCATTTTCGTTTAAAAATGACTTTCTTTGGTAATTTGATTTTTTTCTTGGTTTGAATGATGACTGCTATTACTTGGCAAACTCATCATTGTTGATATATATGTTTTTTTTTAAACTTCATCTAGATGACAGAGTTTTATTCTTGTATTTTCTTATTTCTGTTCTGAAATTTCTTCTCATCGAAATCCATCTTTACTTATTTTCCTCTCAGAATTCTGATTACTTTGTAGCATAGCAATTTTGTTAAAAAATGTATTTTGCTTTAGTTTCTTCAACTACAAGAGATGCTTCCTCAGCAACTCTTGGTGACACAAATAATGTAAAAGGTTCGTTGATGATTGTTTGCACGTTTTCATCGATAAAATTATTAATGATATCATTGCCAGAATCCAGACACGAATATAAACTGGAACGTGCACTTCCAAAGCTTTGTAATGTTTGACTGATTGGATTTAATAGACTATGATGAGTCAATGAGTTTGGTGAATCTTTTAATTACAAATTATTAACTATAAATGATAAGAAAATTTTTTCTGGTGTTGTTTTAATTTCAGTGAAGGCCGAGACAAACTCAAAAATCTAGACCGTTATAGTCTTTTACCATTCAAATTGGTATTGGAAACAATGTTGCTAATGGTGAAGGTTCCAGATTCATTATCAATAACATTAATAATGTTGATAAATTAACAACGAGACCTGGACTCTTATTAACTCTAATTGATCTTAATAATAAAGTTCTATTTATTCGTCTTTATTATTTTCTGACAAGCTGGAAACCCGTTCTAAATCTGTAAATAGTCTTTTGTTGACTTATATGTCTTGTTCAGAAGATTTTATAGTATTTAATGATACAACTTCAGTCAACTTTGCTAACACTGGATTAAGTAAATTTTGATTTAACTTCCCTCCTTAAGCGATTTGAGTACATTTGAGTTGTTAAATGTGCTGGAAGAATTGTCATTTCTTTCAAAATATTTTTTTAATGTTAAATTTTTGATCGAGTTATGTTTCTAGATAAGATCGTTGTCCAAAGAATCTATTAACAGCCGAATGGAATTTTTTGGCAAATAGTTTCCAATAGATAATGAGTTTCCAGCTACAATATCATTCCTAGAAGAATTCTTAAGTGTGATTGTTCTTTAAGTAGTAGTAAATTATGTCGTAAGTTGTGTTGATTATTACTACTGTCACATAGTTTGATTGGTTGACTAAAATAACTAGTGTAACTGTCATAAAGTGGTTTTCTATTAATAGTTTTGATAAACCCATCACACTGACTATGAAGAAGGGGAAGAAAAGATAAGGTGAAATTGAAGAAGTTGTGAAAAGTGTTATGTGATAAAAGGAAGAACTCTTACCTTGGCTGTTAAGTTTTTTAAATTCCTAAGAAAATAAGGAACTAAAACTTGATCTAATTATACTATCATTTATTCGTTAAAAGAAATATATAAAAAAGGGTGCTAGGCTTGTAGGTACACCTTTTATAACGATCAGTTGTTTTAATTTCATCAAAGAAATGTTTACTATCGAATAATTTCCTAGTATATGTTGAGTTATACGTCTGGATTCATCAATTTTGGGGCAAAGAAAAGTGATGGTATGAAAAATGAAAGTGTTGATATGATGATAGATATGAAAGTGTTCATATATGATAGAATTATATAGATATGATATGTGTGATAATGATATCTTGCATCAGTATCATCTCTAGCTCCTGCTGAATAATTTCTAATCGACATCGTGGCATGGGACTGTCTCTCCCGAGTCGTTGATTTAGCTCTATGTTTACGTTCAAGGGACCCGTTCAAGTAAACCCGAATGATATTCTTTGCTTCTTTCAAATATAATTTCGATGATACATTGAGAAAAGGATGATAAAGAAGTAGGTGGTAATGACTAAAAGGAGAAAATATTAGAAGTATATATGATCATACAGAAAAACAAAACTCGCAGATGGAAAAACAAAATTATGAATGAAAATCGCTCATACTTTTCTTTCTACTCTTTTCTCCTTATTACTTCTCTACTTATCTTTTCTTTTTCTATCCGAAAAAATTTTACAAATGAATATACACGATCGGTGAATCTTACATAAAATAATCAATTAATAAGAACAGATGAAATTTTTATTAATGATCTAAAAGAATCAACTTAATTATTTTCTAAAATGCTCTAGAAAATTCGTTAAATTTATAATTAAGAATTATATCTTCTTTTCGATATAAAGCACTTATTAAAAGAGTATTTACTTTATTTTAGAAAGAGAGAGAAAGAAAAATAAATTGATTAATATTGTGATATTTTAAACATTTGATAGTCTGCAGACAAAAAAAATAATATAAAAAGTTGTACATAATTTAATGATTTTATAATTAATGACATAGTTGCATCAACTCAAATAAGTACCAGTGATTGATAATAATTATTTATATATCTTTCAGAAATAACTCTAAAGACTATAAGAAATGATATAATATAAAAATTATTAAAAGATTCAAGCTAATTATTTTACAATTAATTTCAGTGTCGCATTAATCTAAATATCATAGAATTAATAACAAAAATATTATTTAATTATTTTCTTAATCGTAAAGGTAATGATCATTTTCTTATTAAAAATATTTTGTAATTAAAAATATTTTTTGAAATAATATAAATTGAAGGTTAATAAAAACTTCCTAATTAAATAATATTACATCTTAAACATTCTTTTTATTCATTAATATGGTTAGTATATGTATTTAAACTAAATTGATATTTCGCGCCAAAACAACCATGCGCCATCTAATGTGACAATTCTTTAATAATATCAGTGCACTATATCGAGCGAGTGAAATGATGTAAGGTTAATTGTACTAGTCGAACGACCTCCATTATTGTCATGGGCTCTTATTAATATTTCGAACGTTTTAGCGACAAAATGGCGATCAATATATATATACGTATATATATATATATATATTAACTACGTTGACAGATAGGATATCAATTTTAATTATTTATTCTTCAATTATTAGGCACTTTATTAACTTTTATAATATTATTTTATTCAAAAGAGTCCATAAATTTTTTCCGATATCCAAATGTTTACAATTAAAATTTACAAATAATATAAATAATATTATTAATCAATATTATTTATTAAATCTCGTATATTACGTCAATCAATTATAATGCTGTATCTTTTGAGTATTATAAAGATTGATTAATTCTATCTTTGTTTTCTTAGTTATATTAACAATATCTGAAAATTGTTTTATCAATGATATCTTTATTTTTAAACAAAATCGATTTATCATTACAACTTCGTTAAAAGTGCGAATGAAAATTCTTATCTATATTTTATCGTACACTGTTATTGAATAAGAAGAAATTTTTTGTTAAAAGAAATTACAGATATATAACGTATGAAATTCTTTTTTGTATGACACAATGCTTTTTTTTTTTTTTTTTATTTGAAATTAGCATATCGTTTTATCGTGTACGTCAGGTACTCTATGTAACTAACGATTATAAATGTAGGAGCTCCAGAACTATATGCTGCCATATAATTGTTATGTGTATATATATGTATAAATCAATACGTAAAGAAAAGTAGATAAATTGGAAAAATTTTATAATTTTATATATATATATATATATAAACAGAAATCGAATATTATAACATTGTTGTAAAAGCATTAAATAATAAAGATCATTATTATATTAAAACCTTTAATAAACTCTCTAAATATAATGTATAAATGATAGACACAAAGCCGTAACAACAATATATATATATATCGAATAAATTAAATAAATTCTTATATCTTACTTTCATGAATTAACCAACGCGACAGTATTACAATTATTATCTTTTTGTTCTTTTTTATTCTTTTACAAAATATAAAGAACAAAGTGAATACCTCGTGTATTATATAATCAAAAATAATGGCGACTCAGAAACGTAACTTGTTCTGATTTCACACGATCTTGAGTTACGTGTTTGATAATAAAATAAAAAGAAAGAAAGAGAAACGAAAAAGAAATAATAAGATCGCTAAGTGCAACATATCCTTGTTCTTAACGACAATAATAATCTAACTTTATTAACTATATATAATAATATATAGGTAGGACTTATCGTTACCGGAAACAACTACAAGCAAGATCATTATTTATCGCAAATTTGAAATGAATTCACTTAATTCTGACTTAATAAGACACATCTAAATGACGAGTGATTCATAAAAAACAAAAATTAACAAAAAATCAAAGGGTGAATGTAATGCAGATTGCGAAATAAGAAAAAACAAAAATGTCTGCTTGTTGTAAAGGAAGAAGGATGATAAGAGAAAAGAGAGAGAGAGAGAGAGAGAAAGAGAGAGAGAGAGAGAGAGAGAGAGAGAGAGAGAAGGATTATGAAAGAGAAGTCTCTCGGTATAGATTAAATTTCGTTCTTTCGCAATAGAAACGTCAAAACTGGATGCACCTTCGACTCCGCCTGCCTTTTGAACGGGAACAGCGCCATATTCAAAATACAAATCGCGCCGAAGTATCAACTTTGTTTTCCTTGCGTTTGATTAGGAACGCGATGGTCCTAAAATGGACCGTTCGAGTGTAACTATCCCGATGTGGATGATGCTAGATTATTGGCTCACTTTTTCTTCGCTGCTACCTTCTTCGTAGTTGCTTTCTTTGGTTTCGCCGTCGTCGCCTTTTTTACCGCTTGTTTTTTCGGCGTCGCTTTGGTGACTTTAGATTTCGACCAAATTTGGTGAACGGCACTTTTAGCTTTCGGTGGTTTAGCAGCTGGACCCTTCGCCGTTTTACGTTTTTCACTGACCGCTGCTGTTACCGCAGGTTTCTTCACCGGTGATTTTTTACCTGACGTTGTCGTTGCCGTTATCGCCGCGGTCGTCGTTGCTGCTGCTGCTGCTGCTGCCGCTGCCGCTGCCGTACTCGCTATCGTTTTTGCTGAAGCAGTGCTCGCCTTTTTCGAGCTGGTTGTTTTCTTCGTTTGCTTTTTTGCCACTTGTTTCTTAGTCCTTGACTTTTTAGACTTGGACTTGGTCGTATCGCTTTTTAACGAGGCTAATCTGAAAGAACCTGCCGCACCTTTTCCCTTAGTCTGTACCAATGCGCCGGATGCTACTGCACTCTTCAAATATTTCCTTATGAAAGGTGCATGCTTCTCTATGTCGAGTTTATACGTCGTGGACATATATTTCTTGATAGCTTGAAGAGATGACCCATTACGTTCCTTCAAAGCTTTTATAGCTGCGGTCACCATATCCGGTGTACGTGGATGAGTAGGTTTGCTACGTGGCTTCTTAGTCTTGGGTACCATATTCCTTCTCGTTGTAGACGTACTCGTATTCGTTTGTTGATTCGCTGAACTTCCAGTCCCTGAGCCTGCTATTACGACCGGCGAACTCGAAGTTTTCTCGGCCATCTTCTCCTTCCACGATAGTCTTCTCAGACAGATGATTACCTTTTGCAATGAACTCTTTTAGAATAAGACTTGATTTCGTTATTCTCCCTTTTCCTCCTTTGTTAAAACGACTCAACTGTTGTTTCTCTCTAACACCAGAGATCGCTATTTTCACAATATGACGCGCATTGAGAGAACCAACCATTCACGTACTAGTGTAGTATATACCATTACTCGACCAATCAGCTTGAAATATTGATATATTTAAGATCCATACACTTTAAATAATTCTACAGATTTTATTATATCAAGCAGATAGTTATACAAATTAATATATCCAGTATATATACATACAAGTATATTGTATTACATCAAAATATTGTGGTCGTTTTCATTTATCGTAGGGTACTTAATGACTCCAATAATTATTGAGCCAAGTTATCATTTAAAAGTCTACCATTCATTGTTTTCCATTTATATTTTAAAACTAATGTATAATATAGTCGTACAATAGTAATTTAATAAAAATAGAGGATACAGCAGATAATGTGTTATACAATTTGAAAATAATAATATTTATATAAATATGTATTTCAAATATGAGACAATGGACAATCCACTAGGATATTGCATATAAATTGAAATTATTTCTGTTTTTTCTTTATCTATATGATATTATGTCGATGGATAATAATACGTATTACATAGAAGCAGCATTAAGAAAGAAGAAATTAATAATACAGTTTTACTTGTAGCTTCACATCAATGTTATGCGACATTCGTTAAGATTGTTAATAATCTATCAGTTCACAAATTGTAAATTAGATTCGTTCGACGAAAACGATTTATCATAATCCGCTTTTATCTAATGTTATTAAAAGTAGCAGAAACTTATGACAATTCAATTCGTATAAAACTTATTTTAAGAAATAATTATTTGTAAATTATTACAAACGTTTTACTTCGGTTCAATAACATAGAATATATTGTTGTAAAGAAATACGATGTTGTAATTTTGTATTCGAATTTTCGTAGCTTTAGCAAATACTATCATATTTCATACTACTTATTTTAAACTTTTACATACAATGTACTTAAGATTATATTATAAAGTCACATCTATAACAATATTTATTGGTCTTCGAGATGATACAATAAAAAATAAATAAATAAATGAATAAATAAATATATATATATACGTATTATATATAAATACATATACATATATATATACACACACACACACACACATACATATATATATATATATATGCGGAAGAATATTAATATAAAAAAAATTACGAACGAAGAAACAAAAACATTGTATTATTTATACGAATGTTTAATAATTCAGACAAACGTTAAGTCATTAAAATATCAAATATTTTAGCTTGAAAAAAAGTGTGCGAAAAATTTCAACGAAAAGGAAATGGGTATCTTAAAAGGTCCGATATAGGAAAAGAGAAGTAAAAATAAAACCAAAAATTATAATTACTTGGAACTAGTGTATTTGGTAACCGCCTTTGTACCTTCACTTACAGCGTGCTTAGCTAATTCGCCGGGTAACAATAATCTGACAGCGGTTTGGATCTCCCGTGATGTAATCGTCGATCGCTTGTTGTAATGTGCCAGTCTAGATGCCTCAGCGGCTATTCTTTCGAAAACATCGTTAACGAAGCTGTTCATGATGCTCATAGCCTTACTGGATATTCCAGTATCCGGATGTACTTGCTTCAGTACTTTGTAGATATAAATGGCATAGCTTTCTTTCCTCTTCCGTTTCTTTTTTTTATCGGTCTTACTAATATTCTTTTGCGCTTTTCCAGCTTTTTTCATAGCTTTTCCACTGGTTTTAGGTGGCATTATTAAGATCGTACTCGGGAAGATCCTGCACAGAATACTGTTCGAATCGTTATGAGCACGGATCCTACGTTTTCTTTATGCTGTCGTAGATTCTGCGCCGGCGTACCAATACCGTAACAAAACGCCCACATACCCCTGGTTCGCTCGATGGTTAAGGATAACGATTCGATCGGTCGGTCGGCCGAGTCTGGAGAAGCAAGGAGTGGTCTATTCAGGAAAATCATATTAAAAATATGATTTATTTAGTTTAACGTATTAATGTCAATTACCTTTGTTACATTATATCTCGTTTTATCGTGTAAATAAATTTTTCATTTATTCTTATATTTTACACGGTATATAATTAATTATTCATATACAAAGAGTGTGAAGTATTATTATTATCATCATCATTATCAAATATGATATTCTTTTGTTAGGAAGATAATTCAAATTAAAAATTTCTATTTATTCAAAGGAAATGTGTCAATCCGTTTCTATGCGTTTTAATTTGATTTCAGTTATTTATTTTTCAAAGTGTGAAAATTTTGTCAAATACAATGTAATCAAGTATATAAAATATATATTTAAAGATAATACATTTAACATAATCCCATTTATATGTAATTATAATCAAAAGCTTATATAGCTATACTAAAGTATATCTTAATTAAAAATAAATGATGGTCTTATAGCTGAAACTTAATTTCTTATTTTTCTGCATCACTGTTTAATTTACTACGGCACTTTACTTCGTAATGACCAGTAATTTTACAAATAGAGCATACACTATTCTTTGCTGGACATTTATTTCTATCCATTGCATGACTCTGTCCGCAAAAGCGACAATTTTTTACTGTTAGTTTAGAGCACATCCATGAAAAGTGATTCGGTTTGTTACATTTAGAGCATATTTCCCCATAAGCAAGACATTGTCTTGCTCCGTGATCGCCTCCGCAAAAACCACAATTATTAATATACATGAGACCAGGACAATATTTTGCAAAATGATTTCTTCTTTTGCACTTATTGCATTCTTTATTTTTCGCAAAACATTGTTCCTTTGAATGGGACTTACCGCAGGAATTACAAGTTTGGCTTTCTTTGAGATTACATTGATTAGATAAATTCCATAGAAAAGCAATTTCTACTAATGTTAAAAACATAAATGTTTTATCAAAATTGAAATCTGGTAATCTAGAACTGGTTAATGCAATGAAACGTTCTTTGCAAGATTCATTCTTGCTTATGTCATTTGCTAATTTCTGTTTTAATATTTGATCAATATTTTTCAGATTTCTAACAGCATCACCCTTAAAAATGTAAATTATTAGATATATAGATATTATAATTACACTATGTTATTTCATTTAAAACATACCTTCAATCTTTCTATATAATCCATAATATTTTCATTCTCAGATTTAATGGCTACATTAAAACTGTGATATGCATCAAACTTATACATTAATATTACAAAATTATTTTTATCTTCGCCTGTATTAAATACTAACTTCTCAAGAATTTCTTGGCCGATCGGACCCATAAAATTCAAAAGAAAATTTCCCCACTGATGATATTTTGTTTTGTTTTCATCCATGAGGTTCAAAAATACTAATAACTGTTCTTTCCATATAACCCAGCGTTTTATAAAATCTGTTAAATTTATTAAATTTGATGGAGGTTTAATCATACTTTTTATAGAATTCTTTTTTTTAGTTGACACATATTTTTGTTTAATAGTAAATTTATCATCATCAAATAATTCTTCCTTAGTTGGACAAGATGGTCTGTATAAAATATCTAATATAAAACAGAAAAGTAAAATTATAATCAAGTGATAATCAATGATAATATAATACCATAAATATGGTAACAAATATGGTATTTATATTCGACACTGATTAAGCTAATTATTATTTAAGAGAATTTATATTCACGTAATATATTTTGTTATAATATAAATTAATTGTAGAACATTTTATCTTACCATCTGAATTTATATTATTTAGATTCGGATATGAATTTTCTAAAAATGCAACATTTTGAGATGTAATATTTGGAGATGTAACATTTGGAGATGTAACATTTGGAGATGTAACATTTGGAGATGTAACATTTGGAAATGTAACATTTGAAGATTTAACATGTGGAATTGTAACATTTGATATTGTATTTTTTGGATATACATTATTATGTATATTTGGATATTTAAAATTTTCCCCTTTACAACTATCATGTTCATATGTTTCTACTTTACTTTCATCATTCCCAGGATTATTTTCATTCGTCATATTTTCAAAGTTTACTTTCGTTCCTTTTTTTTTACATTTAGTTGTGGAAATGATGCAATCATGCACGTTACTTTCTGAATTACCTGCAGTAGTAACATTAATGAAATAAAATTTTCTTTATTATAACTAATAATATTGATGTAGAATTATATATACCCATATTTTATTGTTATAAAAAAGATATATTTCTTCTATACTTCAATATTGTTATTGATAAATGAAGTAATATTCTTAATAATTATACGTCAATTATACACAGGTTTTATATTGCTAAATACTTCTAAATTAATGAAAGAATACCGTTTCTAAACTTTAATATATCATCTTCTTTAAAGATGCACAATGAACTGGGGGCTTTCCTTTTCCTTTATCGATTGTAAGATTTTTGGGATCTTCACATTGTAGTTATTAAAATAAACTGTTGACATCACTGAGATAAGGCGCTAGCCAATGAGCGATCTCATATTCTTGACATTGCTAGTTATAATAAAATCATGCATTTTTTAGTACTTTATCGATCGATATGATTGTTACCATTTCCTATATCGCAGTTATTCGAAAGAAGTTATTTTCTGAGATAAATCGCCAACCAATGAGCGAAGTTATCAATGACTAATCGAATATAGTATATAGATAGAGCTGTGATCGTTGAAATGCACTAAAAATGATAAACAAAATAGGCTGCCTTTTCAATTAAGTTCCTTTATACAAATCAATAGCATTTTATCGTTTTTTTTCTCTTTTTTAATCAAATTATATCAATTGTCATTGTTAATGAATTACTTTAATTATCTTTTCTTTTTTTTTTTAATATTTATTTTATTACAAAAAAGAAACTAAATTTATAAATTTATGAATCCGATTTGTCTCTATTTTCCTCTTATCTTTTTTGTCTATCTTCTATTTGTCTTCTTTGTTATATTTAATTTTATATACATAACGTTATTCAAATATTTCAAAATGGCGTAAATCAAATATGTACATTGCAACGTAACTTGTAACATAATGTAATTTCCTTAGGGAAAAAGAAAAAGAAAAAAAAAAAAAAAGAAAAAGAAAAAATTACACTTTCCCGATACTTCAGTGACAATTTTAAAATACAAAATTGTATTACGATTTTTTGATCAAAAATGTGTACAAACTGTGTTTGTACAAGATGTTATCATCCAACAAAAGAGTTCATTGATACAGAGTCTCCCTACAGCGAAGTCTCGCAAGAAATTGGTGATACTCGTTTATCCATTAAAGTATCTAAGCGTACCGATGAATCTTCTAAAATTAATAGCAATTGTGCGGATGCATACGGTAAAATAGACTCGATGATATTAAATCGATGCTTAATTAAATCCATTCTGAATGATGAAAAAAATTGTTATTCTTATTTTAGGAAAAAAATGTCGAGAAGGTTGCACCAGAATGAACATTATACCTAATGAAGAACCACCTCCAAAGGCTCCAGACGAAAAAATGTTTTTATTAAAATCGATAAGACAAATAACTCCTAATGATGATTTGAAAAAGAGCTTTGAACTTGAATTTAAATTACCACGAAATTATTTACCTTTACCTCCGGTTCCACAATCTCCGATTATAAAAATTCGAAAGACCGGTGAAACTGGCAAAAAGAAAGGCAAAAAGAAAGGTAAAGGTAAGAAGAAAAAGAAAAAATAACGATACTTGAAATTCTATGAACATGTGTAAAATATCAAAATATAAAACTGTGCAACTGTAACGATAAAATAAAAATAGAAAATGTATATATCCTTGTAGTTAAAAAAAAAAAAAAAAAAAAGGAAGATTAATCGAACGTAAAATCTTTTTCTTTTCATTTCTCTTTTTTTTCTTTCTTTTTTTTTTTACATAAATACATCTTTACGCATTGAGATAAGAAATTTTACAATAACAATAAAAATGATAATAATAATAATAATAGAAGAAAAATAAAACACTTCGAAAATCTAAATTAAAAGAATATGCGTCTACTTGTTAGAACCTTCATGTTTTATTCGCTAATAAATTATGCTTTTTCATAATATATACATTAATTAACTACTGTACAAATTCGATATACATTTACAGACTGTGCAGTATAAATATGCTCAGACCTTTCAAAAAGTAGATTGATACCACGTTTAATGCATGCTTGTATCAAAGATACAATAAGTTTTGAGAAACATATCCAATTTTTTTTCTCTTTTCAATGTGTCGATGAACTTCCGTATGAATTATTTTGTTCGTAATATCGTATGGAAAGAAGAAGTTAAGAGAGATGTTAATTTAAGATTTCGAAACAACGATAACAACGAGGAGTGGAATGAAAAAAACCAGAAAAGATAAAAGTAATAGATAATAAAAACGAGCGTCGACGATGATCTAGAAATTGTTTTGATAAGAGCACTGAACGAATGACGCTTAATTGAAAATACTTTTGCTCTTTCATTGTCTGCCTGACCGGCGATTTATACCAACCGGTTAGGTACTTTAGCGGTTATAAATTGCACGATTTTAAATTGACACCTTGCCGACTGTAAAATAATATGTACGCGTTACTAAAATCCTCCTCTTGTGGTATTTGTTTACTAGTAACTTCGTCGTTATAATAATACCATACGTCAGTATGAGGGTTTTTTGCATATGCAGTATAATGACCAGCCGATACACCTGAAACGTTCATTTATAAATTTCAAAATAGTAATATATTTATTAGAATATACCGAAGAGACAGAGAATCTACACATACCTCCAAAATGACAAACACAAGCATAAAGGTCATATAAATGACGACCTACACTAAGATTAACCAAGGGGAATGTAACTTTATCATCCAATTTTAAACTTGTACACTCATAAAATACAAATCTGCAATGAATCAAGAAAAACTAAAAATAGTTTGTTGGATATTTTAATGTATGTATGCATGTGATGTAAGTATGTAGTTTATATAAGATTTTACTTACCGTTTTAAATATACTATAAGGAACTTAGGATACCTGTGAACTGTAAGAGTCTTCGTAGCACATTGATTCCGTTCACATTTTGGACAAAACCAAGGATTGTGTTCATCTAAAGTTTCGCTATTTATAAATGATAAAAGAAAAGATTAAAAAAGTGTTATTATTTCCTTTATTATTAATTATTATTAATTCCTTTAAATGAGTTATTGCAATAAATTTAATTAGTTATTGCGATGATGTTACCTTTGACTAAATGCTTGTAAACACTCATACAACGATAAAGGATCATGTTGTTTAGTAATACTAGCATGATCGATTGGGCATGCGATTTTAGGAACGTGTTCGGTATAACGAACAGCAAGGTTATCGCCATTCTGTAGAGTGACTATACCGGACTCTGGGACGTTGCAACCTTTACAAGGATTATTATACAGACACCGAGAGCAATGGTGACCCTATAAAGAAAAACGAATATTGAATGTAATATTCGTGAATTTATGGATTTACTATTAAAATATTCTCATTTCACTTATACGCTTTTTACTTTTTTTTTGCTTTGCGATTAGTCAATTACATACCTATTATATACCTAAAAATAAGTTTAAGAGAAATCCTCACCTGTCCATCAACAAAATGAACAGTATAATGTCCTTCTTGTGGTACATTCTTCTTGACAACATCGTACAAGTCTTTAGCATTTACTCTTGATGGTAATCTAATTAAGTATGGGTGACCAAACAGATTTGTACTTTTAAGGTTATTTGATGCTTCATATGTAGTATCATGTCTTAATACCAAAGGAACATTCAAAATTCGAACAACAGGTCTTGGTCGACCGGTGTGATCCACTTTGGTAAAAGCTGTTATATAGGTTTTACATACTGGGCACGTATGTGAGTCCACTTTGGAGTAACTCTGTTGGTTAATACAAGTAACTGCTTTCTCAATTTATATATATATACTACACATAAACATATAACACAATAATAACTTTATAATTATATAAATGGAAAAACCTGTAAATTAATTAATATCGATATAAGATGCATGATTATTATACAAAAGATATTTAGTTAAATTATTGCATCAGTTTGTCTATGGTTTTTGATTAATCGAGTGTGGGTGAATTATGAAGAACTCACTTATGTAACTTCAATATTATACAGGAACAGAGAACACATCATAGACCATTTTAAGGCAAACATAAAAAGAAATGATAATTGGAAAAAATCTTGATCATATATGAACAGTGCATGCTCTGCAATTGTCATTTCAATGCTTTTAACTCTAACAATGAGCTTTTCCTTGAATTTCTAAAGTAAACAAGAGTTGTTGAATTAACTAATAACAATATACTTTATCTTTCGATTGAACAACAAACAACTAATTGTAAAAAAGAAAAAAAGAAAAATAAAAGAAGAAAAAAAAGGAGATAATAAAACCCTCAGTATATGGCAGTATCAGACTAGTCTGAATTGAGTTCTGGAATAAAAATAAACCAGCTTGCAGATTGGACTTAAAAAGCAGATCATATAAGTTTCCATCTTCGTGTTTCCAGTTACCTCTGTTTCAATTGAAACTTCCCCGGTTTATTTGGTAACACAAAGCTGTTTCTAGTTCCCATACACATCTTTAAGATGCCATCCTGCTAGAATGTTTATAGACCTTGTCTCAGACCTTCCCGAGGTTTAATACCGGTAATTAAATACCCTGAATGTGAACCTCTTCTGCTAGATTGATACTGCCAAATTCATCATTGGGTTAAAAAAAGAAACAAAAAAAAAAAAAAAAAAAGAAAAGGAAAAAAAAAAAGAAAAGAAAAGAAAAAAAACAAGAAAGTAAAAGAACATCTAGAAATAAACAGGAAACACTATTTATGACTAAATTTTATTAATTTATATTTATGGTCTTTGTATTATGTTCTAAGATAAAACAACTGAAATAATTATATTTTTATTTAAATTAAATTAAGAACCAAATAATATTGTATACAATACTCACTTCTATGCATGCGTCACATATAATGAAGGTGCAATTGTTTTCTCCATGCTTCTTCAAATCACTATTTGAATCGTCTAAACATATTGTACAATGAATTGCTTCATTCACAACTGCACTTCTTTGACAAGAATCAGCTTCTGTTAAACGATCTCCACCACTGTCAGATACGGTAGTACATGCATCAGGAGGATCCGTCAATTCAAATGCATATATGGATCGATTTGTATCATTGACGTGTCTCAACAGTGTATTATCATCCTTAAATGTATAATGAATAGTGATTTAAATTAATTGTCAAGTAATAAATATCTAAAATATATATAAAAAAAAGTGATTTGATTTTGTATTATGGAACGTAGCCTCATAGTTAACTTTTCACACTATGAGAATGTTCTTTCATAAAATTTTTATTGGAGGATAGTATCAACGGTTATTGATATTAATCAAAATACCGTCTTCTTTTTCCTCCATTATTTCTTTATTTCTTCGTCAGAAATATTTAATCTGTATTATATCTAATAACTTTTTATGCTTAAATATTTACATTCAAAGAAATTTCATTTTAGTGTAATTATTATATCATGCAGATGTACACATGTTTCCAAATGTTTCTGAAGAATTGATATCTGTTTTGCTGTATATTTAAGATTTCCTTTATTTTAAACTTGTAAAATACGGTAGCCTGATTTTATTCTTTATTTTCGAAGAAAATTTATATAATTCTATAGATACGTTATAACACTTACCAAAATTTTTGCTATATGATTTTCAAGAACCTCAGCCAGTGCAATGTTCGATAATGAGATCGTGTCCTTTTCAAGAGTATGCAATAATTCCTCCTTTAATTTCCCTACACGGGATTGTTTATTCAGTGAAACTACACATCTTATAGGTCGAGCACCATATGCTGGGACATATGTTACAGTCAATTGCTTTTCCATTGCACGAGGTAATGGGACCGACAAATACATAAATGGTTCGTACGTTACGGAAACATGTTTACAGACAGCACATATGACCTGCAAATATATAAAAAATTATATAAAATACCTAATACTTGAAGAAGACATATATAAATCGATTACATATGTATAGATGTGTGACCTGTAACAGCAGTATGAGACTTGTCTCTCATGCTTCTCAGAACAAGAAGGATCTGCTGTACTTTGATTTTGGAGACTTTTCACGGTGACAGCCGATTATACTTAGTGCCACCCCAACGTAAGTTCCGTCAATTTTATTATAAGACATATTTCATATTTTAATACTTACTGTGCTTTTAAACTGTCCTTGAAAAGTATCTACTATAATACTATTATTACATCGTAAATGCTTAGCCCAATGTTTATCTGCTTCAAGTTCATCTTGTGGAATAACTGATCCATTTTCACCAGTTTGTAGGGCATGTAAACATTGCATTGTACCACTTAATCCATCACGCTTAAGGTTTTTCTCTTGGTCATCCAATCTCATTCGCTTTACATTACACTTTTCTAAATCTCTATCATACTCTAAATCAGAACAACTTGAAACACAATCTACTTCGCAATTGCTTTTCTGTATGTTTACTTCTTTAATACGCTTGATACTAACACTTTTATTGTCAAAATCATGATTCTCCATCAAATTAGAATTATCTAAAGGCATTCTATGAACATTTTCTTTTGGAAATTTTTGCGAATCATAATGAATTTCATTATTGCACTCTTGCTGCGTCACAAGAAAATTAGCATTACTAGTTTTTGCTTCTTTATGGATATCATACAATCCATGAAGTTCTGAAGCATTTTTATATAATTTGTTCCAGGTATTTAACATTAAGGAACATGTATCAGAACTTCCTTCATTAACTTCATTATGTATAAAGGATCCTGTTTTTGTACCCATCATTTCATCCGAATCTAAAGTCTCTTCATCATCGTCATCATTTAAAGGTGAATTTCTCGGTGAATTTGCAGTACTATCCAACTCACATACCGGTGAATTGAAATCTAAAACAAGATATACAAAGCTAAACATTGTCTTTAGTAGTAGATACCTGAAAGCAAAAAAATTAAAAAATTATATGTAGTATTATATACCTCTTAGAGATCCAGCCATTGTGATATTCGGACTATTAGGAGAATCTAACGGTGCTAAACAGTTGTATGGTTCTAAGAAATCACTGGTACAGTTTGAATTCCTAGTGGCAGTGGCGGAGGAAACGTTCTTTCCATTTGAATTTTCAATGAGATTAAAGGATGATTTGGCAGTTGACGTAGTTACTGGAACGTGGCAATTCTTAGATGATTTTGCCGTATTCATTTGCTCGTGCAGAGAGTCTAGCAGTAGCGCAAGGAACTCTTGGCAGTCGTGCTGCCAACGACAACCGTTGTTAATTGCTTCCGGGATCCTCGAGTTGTCGATAAGTCTTTTAGATATCGTAAATGCAAATGATTTTGTGAGTGTCACAAGCTTACCTGTCTGTAATCCTTGAATTGGGAATGATACACACCTAAGGTCTGTTTAAATTCTGTCGGCTTTAATACACTGTATTTTCCTGACCACATTTTACAAAGAAGTCCACTAAAGTGTGCCATTAAAGATCCAGGTGGTGGTAATTTTTCTCCTTTTTCTTCTAAATTTAAAAAATGATGAAGAACAGGTGGTGTCGCGGTTAAACATTGTAACCCAGCAGCCATAAAACAGGTGTTTCCTAGATTACGAAGACCACATACTCCAGCAGACAGAACTACTATCTCTGTATGAGCAGGTAGAGGACCTATAAAGTTATTTATTTTAAGTCTTAGTTCAATTAAATATGAGTAAACATTTTTTTACCTATTATGGAATCATCCTGAACATCTCCAGTTTCTGCAAAAAGATTGTTCAATGCCGGCGTTCCAGAAGGTGGGAAAAATGGACCATATTGTACCAACGCTCCAGACTCAACATTTGAATCTGTATTTGAATCTCTAAAATCAACATCTCTGAAGTCATTTAATTCAGGTGGAGGTGGAAGTGGGATAGCACAATCTGATGCAGGGCTACTTGCTTCTGTCCTATTCAAAATAAAGACTTGGCATTAGTATTTATTATTAAATTATTATTGACTCATAATATATCGATACATTATTTTTTTAATAAATAAGAAGTAAGAGAATTCTTTATACCACAATTCTTCTTCGATAGTCATATTTTCCGCCTGCAATGTAAGAGTTTGATCCAGAGATGAAGTTAATGGACTGAGACCCGTAGATTCCAATACTTCTGATATCTCTGGTACCTCAGGTAAATGAAAAATTTCAGAAGATCCGATCATTGATACGTTTTCTAGTTTTGATGAACTCAATTGACTCTCCATTCGGGTTGAACAACTTTGGAGATACTCTAATTACAAAAATAATAAATAAACTTATAATGCCATTTTAATTTTCTTTAAAAACGTTATAATGAAATCGAAAAACGGAATACGTATAACTATAAACAGTTAACTCTTGTTCAGATTTTTAATTAATTGAATTATCAATTAATTTAAATTTGAAAATATCGAGAAACATTATTTTACAAAGTTTACGTTACAAACAGTATCAAATTTACAAAATATCATGTGTTTATTGAAGAATTTAATATTTAGATTAGAAGAATATTATAAAATATTAAATAATTTTTAACTGAAAACAAAATAAGATAATATAATCTTAAAGATTTAAGTAAGCAATGTTCAATAAAAAGTAAAAAACAAAAAAGAAAGAAAAAAGAAAAGAAAAATCTTGATAGAAAATTCAAAATATTCGTTTTGAAATAACCGGAAATACAGGAATATTTCAACCACGCGGGTTTCTCGATTATTTAGTTAGTCCTAACCTAACACGTTACACATTTGTTACAAATATTGCGTATGACTAATGAATCGTATGATAATAAAAATAATATTGTATCGATTATTAGGAAAGGCGTTTGAATTTTTTTCTAAGCGAGAGACAATATCAACTTATAAAAAATCGATCAATATGGAAGAAACTCAAAATCATGATTTAGTAACGGCGTTGGTATACTTTCTCGTGAAAATATGTATAGTCGTATTAACACTAATCTAGAGATCTAATCTCTCTTTCTCTCTCTCTCTCTCTCCTCTTTCTCTTTCCCTCCCTCTTTCTCTCTCTCTCTCTCTCTTTCGCTCTTTTTCTCTCTCCCTCTCTTACTCTTTGGTAATATATACATATATTACAAAAATCAAAAGAGTTTAATGAAATCAAAAATAATATATACTTACTTGATGGATGCACATTAAATTAGATATTCGTACGCCAAGAGTCTGAAAATGGACGCTCTCGTTCCTTTCAAATCTCAATTCTTCAGCTCTTATCGTCACCGTGATCGCTATGCTATGAACTCCCTCCTAAAATGAACGGTTTGTAATCTTGAAAACGTTTGTAAACGTTGGTATCATTGCGTCGTTTAATGGTTTCAACAATATAGAATATATACAACGTGATTAGTGGAAATATTTCGATGTAAGTCTACGACAGCCAATGAGAAAAGAGCTCAAACGTTATCGATGTGACGTTGTAAACCGCTCAAAGTTAGAAAAGCTTAAAATTTTAATAATTTATTCTAGGGATGCCGATGTTCTTTTTTCTTTTTTTTTTTTTAACTGATTAAGATCGTTATGTATAAAAAAAGATCGATCTTATCGAGATCAAGAATAATCTATATCGCAATTTTTCAATACTTCCTCTATTGCCAAAATAAAGTTATTATGTTTTATGTTATAGTACAGAAAATAATGATCATAAATAAATCTAATGAAAATTTTATGAAAATTACAAAAAGCTATGGCAATTAATTTTGTTAGATTTATTTATTTAAAATTCTCACATTATCATTCAATGATTTATTAAAAAAGTTGACTTATTTATAATCGTGTCCATAAAGAGAACGATCAGACATTTTGTCCGATTCGATCAAAGGATTCTGTTGTATTATATTTAAATAAATATTATATGACATACGTTGATTAAAATGATACGGTAGTAAACGGAGTGAAAAAAAAAAAAAAAAAAAATGGAAATATTCGGCTTTTTATTAAGTTCAATAAAATTATGTCGTGTAACACTAAATAACATCGACATAATTTTTTTTTTAATCAATATATTTGTTACAAAAACATTGTTACGAATATCAAACACTGAGAATAAAGAATAATTGGTGCGTTTAATTATAATATTTTCTAAATTCGTTTATGAAAAAATTGTATATTATTTTACAGTGATTGCCTTTCAATATTGTATATATTTTCTTTCTTGCTCTTTACAACCGTTCTTCAATTAAAACTGTTATCACTGAAACATATGTTATAAAATATTCAACGTTGCATCATGCACGAAAAATTACAGAAGTACACGTTGCATTTGTTACTGTAAAGAATATTGTTTTAGGGATTTTTTATTGCGATCTTCGTTACTTGGCGTTTACGCAACTGTTTTAAGAAAAAGGGCGGCAAAACGTTAGTGCGCCGAATCTTTGGTTAAAACTAGACGTGGGTAATTTGTTCGTTGCTACGGGCTACACGGTTCTCAACATCAATTAATTTATTCCCCTACTATTTACGCAAGTTCACTAGCTACTAACTGACTATATAGAGCGCGGGCAACATGTGCAGTGTTGCCACCTCTAAGAATTTTTTTGCCTATAAATTTCAAATGAAAATCAATGAGTTTTTTGTTTTTTTTTTCATCCCTTTTATTATCTTTTTATGAATTACATATATACTATATACTGTGTGTATATATATATATATACACATATTTTATATGTGATAACGGGAGCAGTAGTTCGGCCATTAATTTATACTTTATCTATAGATTTATGGCGGATTATTTATGGTAAGATAATTCAATCCTGATAAAACTAATAAGAGAAAGAGGATGATATTTAAGAAAGATATTTTCATAACATATTGAATGTCATAATATCGTAAACATGTATAAATTGGATCTAAATATAGATTTGTTTTGGCAATTTTATTTCTTAGTCCTTTATTTCTTACTACTTATAATTATGTTTGAAAAAAAAACAATACGATGATTACAATTTTATGAATACACATAGACATACGTACATATAACTGGAATTAAAAAACTTAATTTTTATATATTATTTTTATTCATGATTTACATGAAACTATATTTATCTTAAGATGCTAATTTACTATCATTGTACCCATGCAAGCATATCATAAAATAAATATGTAAGTATATCATAAAAAATTGGATTTTATATTAACTGATTTCATGTTGCTTTCACTTTATCGTTAGCTACAATTTCTAATATTTTAATTATTTTATTCAAATCAACATCTCTTGCAAGCTTTAAGTAATCTATTTTCCGCACAGTATGTATACTAGCCCAAGTAGGTAATAATTTACATAATCTTCGCACGTGTTCATTTAATTCAGCTGCAGTGAGTTTAGTTCTAAACGAATTGTCTAATTTTGTTAACACATGTTCTAATGGTAAAACTCCCTTTTTTTCAGCTACAAAAATACTACGAAGAATCTTTGCTAATTCGGGTAATCTAGAATATAGAGTTGCCTCTTTATCTAGATCCGGAGTCCGAGTCATCATCTCTAATGCTTTAGCAGCTTGTTTTGCACGTACCTGATAAATTCATAAATTTTAATAAAAATATTAATTAAATCATAAAAACAAAACAATGTAAAATTCTACCTTTTCAAGAAGAGCTTTTGGAATGCCTTTAAATGCTGTAGCAAGATAGTTCTTTTCTACAGTTGACGTAACTGGTAGAGTATCAACAGTAGTATTAGTATTTCTCATAGCATCATTAGTAGATTCATTTGAAGAAGATATATTCGAAGAAGATTCAGATTTTGACGTCATTTTTGCTTCTGCCAATCTTTGCAAAGCTTTTTCCATACGAGTATTACAATTGAATAATAATTTTGCTTTTTCTATAAAAAAATATATATATTAAAAAACAATACATATATACATACATACATACATACATGTATGTGTGCATATGTATATTTTTAGTAAATCAATTAAAGTCAAGTTTTATTTACTAAAAAAATTTTATAAATTCTATGTAAAATTTGTTTCTTATTCAAAAATATTTCAAAATCATTCAATATATGAAGCACATATTCTACACAAATGATCTTTAAATCCAAGTTATAGGGATATAAAAATCGATAATTTATGATATTTTTGCCTATCTCTTTTGTTTATTTTATCTTAAATTTATATCATATGAAGGACTTCACATACATATCACTACACATACATATATGCAATATTTACTTAATGAGATCATTGTTAATATAATCTTACCTAAAACGTGTTTAGCAGAAGTGGCTTTTTCTACATCAGGTGGTTGTGGCAATACAGATTGCTCAATAGGTTTGCAACTTTCAATATCAAACTCAGGATGCCAACGTATGATTTTCTCCTTAGGTATGACTATTGGTTCCTCTAATTTTAGCAAAAATTGCTCATGCTCATGCTTAACTTTATCTATAATATATAAGTAATATTAGTATTATACTTATAATCAATATAATATTAATTAACAGTCAAAAAATAATTGAAATTACCTAATAAAATATCATAAAATTTTCTTCTTCTTTCTAGCAATATGCCTGGACTCATGCTAACGTCTGTTGCCGCCTGTAAGACATTGTCTTCATTTGGCTCGTTTGGTAGATTTTTTACTTGTACAGTTGGTGTTAAAACTAATTCATATTTATCTTGTTTAGATGTCGAACCAAATGACCTAATTTTTTCTTGATGGAAGATATAAGCATCAGGATAAATAGTCTTTATTTGTGCTAGATGGTCCAATGTAAAGTTGCGTCGCAAAAGTTCTTGAACAGCTGGCTTTAATTTTTTAAATGTTATTAATTCTTTACGATTAAACAGCATAGCTGAAACCTAAAAATATCAAGAATATAAAATACTATTTCATATAAATTAATATATTACAACGTAGATGCAACAAATGATATATTGACATACCGTATCAGTGGATCTAAAAATTTCTGCTAAGAATCTATAGTTATATGGCAATGGTAATCCTGGTGTACCACTTTCAACAATTGACAAATATTTTTGATAAGCTGGAGTTTTATCAGGTTTACTCTTTACTGGACTAGTAGATTCTTTAGGTTCAAATAAAAGACGACGTTGTGGACTTGTTTGAGCTAACATATTACTTTTTATAGGACTCATTAATCCCTTATTTGGCGATTTAAAGTTCTTTTGAGGACTATTATATAAAATAAAATAAAATAATATAAAATAAAATAAAATATAAAATTAATAAAATAAAATATAAGATTTTAAATATTATGAAAATGCATTTACCTAATTGGTATTTCAAGTTGAATTTGTTCAAATTTCTGTATTTGAGGCTTATTACAATCATTTTGTTTCTGAAATTCATTTAAACGTTGATCACATTTTTTTATACGATCAATAGAAGCTTTCAACTCTGCTAGTCTGCTAGATTTGTTAATCCTATTTTTAATCTCATTCAAATCCAAATTTTTTTTAATAGAGTCATCTCTATTCGTTATCTTTTTGGACGTAGTAAATCCAACATTAGTTGGTTCATTTTTTTCATTGATTGTAGTCTGCTTTTTCTCTGGTATATTTTTCTTTGGTGTTGTAGGTTGCTTCTTTTTTGGACTTAAACTACCTTTCTTTTTAAATAATATTTTTTTTGCATTAGCGTCATTATTATTTTTAAGAAAACTTTCACGAATATCTACTTGACCAGCTTGACTCAGTTTATGTGCCTGAGCTGCTCGTGAACGCGTAATGACTTTACTTGCTTTTTGTGCAGAAAACTTAGAATCGATCTGATTGTGGCAAGTATTGGAATTTACTTTAGGAGTAGAATTATTAACATTGCTCATTTCTTGTACCAATGAAACTTTTGGGCTCGATACCATAGTTTCTTCTTGTTTTTCAGATAAAAGTTTGGACGATTGAAAAGTTTGAACTTTTGTTTGAAGTTCACTCTCCTTATTAATTTTCACATGCTCTTGATCCAACAATAATACCTTAGATTTACAACTATTAAAGTAAGCTGTTACTGATGGCTGCGACATTTTTCAATATAAATATAAATACATTTATATACACTTATATTTTTCTTATATTTTTTCACGTATCAAGAGACTTATACACAAATAGTTAATTTTCTTAATCTTATCTCTTAGGTTAACTACATATACCTTTCTCACGTTTTTACAGAACTAATCGATTTTAGCGCGAAAAGCATTAACTAGGGAATTTTGGTGGGACAATTGCTACGTCGTGGTTCCCACCATTTTCATAATAAGTTATTTTACCTTTTAAGTTACTTAACCTGCTTAATCCGTTCAATGCAATGATATGTTGAACTGTTTAATGTTTTTAAATCAGTCAGTATCGTATAAATAAAAGAATAGAAGTAAAAATGAAAAAAAAATAAAGTATTATAAAATATATGATCATATTTGAACAAAATATTCTATTTAAAATATTGTTTAAGATTAATGTTTATTATAACAAAAAATTTAAATAAATTGTTAAAAATTTTAATTCTGACTAATGCTAAAATAAAATTTTGTGTTTATCATTTTATTAATATTTTGTTGATGGAAAGTTTCGTGAAAATTTAGTGAATGAGATAGGAGCAATTACCAATTAAAAACTAAAAAATTTCTAACAAACGTTTAGAACAAATGATAAAATCAGAGTTAGAAATTTGTCTTCAATCAATGATAAAATTTTTGATTCAATCAATGAATAAAATAAGTCAAGTAAATTTTATTGCTGCAAAATAAAATTTTGTTCACAGTGCCAACGGAATGTTATAATTTTTTAATAAAGATCTAATTAATCTTAGACTGTAATTAATGTCAGAATGATTGCTAATTGATTAATTAATTAAAGCTAAATTGATTATTTTCGTCTAAATAAAATTTATTTTCTTTTAATTACACGCAGGCTTCTATTAATCTTTGCACAACATGGCAGCTGACATGCGGAATAATTGTAACAATATGGTGACAAGTTTTATCGTATCCTAAAAATACCTTTGAAAAGATTTACGAACATACAACTTTAATTTTTTGCTTTTTAATTTTAATTTTAATTTTTATTTGTTTAACTTTACATATAGCAAAAGCGATTTTTCTCTATTTTTTACTATCCCTATTCTTATTAAAGAAAAATTACTTATTATACTCTCTCAGCTTATGTTTTTGAAAAGATGTACTATTATATCATCCAACATTAAAGTATTAAATATTTTTTTAGTTTAACGCATTCATATGTTCGTAAAATGTGCATATACATCGATAAAGTTTCTTTTCGACATTTCGATTGATGGGAGAAGATGAAACCATGTGATCATCGTGTAACCAATCAGCTATTTAATATTGTTTTGCCGCCAAGCTAAGCTCTTTGACGATCTTGTTTCTATGTGCATAATATATTTTCTATAATATATTGTTTAACGTTATAATATGGTGCTTTCTTTAACACGCAACGTTGTAATATCTTGTAAAAGGCTGAATTTATCAAAAAAATATTTTTACAAATGTTGTTTGGTATAAAGTTTGGCTTGAAACATATGACGCAAATTATTTTTTTGCGAGTCGAGTGGCGAAAGAAATTTGAAAGTCAAATTCATTTTTTAAATGGAACTATATATTTGTTTTCTTTTTTTCTTCGAAGTACGGTAGTATTTGTTCAGACAAATTCAACGAACTGCCGTATGACATCATTTATTACGGGAATTAAAAAATTGAAAATAAAAAATTCTGCCATTATTCACTTGCAGATATTCGATTGAATAACTTTGCCCATTTGTACGAACTGACGAGGGGCAAAGGTGAAAAAATTCTAAGTGCAATCTCTTAAACTCAATAATACGTGTGATTAAGTAAACATGCAAATTAAATTTGCTGTTAAAAAAAAATACGAATTTTTTTAAAGAATATCATTTGAAGAAATAAATTATTCCTAGTCGTATAGATATAATAATGTAACTTTTCTTAGAGATTGAATTTATATATTCTTAAAATTTTATTTGAACATCTAATTAACTATTATATTTAATTATCATGAGCTGAGAAATATTGCTGAGAAATTGTTATCTTATAGTGAACAAATACATTTTCTGATTTTTTTCTTTTTTTCTTTTTTTTTTTTTTTTTTGAATTATTTTCCTGATCTTGAAAGGTTTCCTTTTAGAAAATATTTTTTTTTCGATAAAATATAAAAATTTATAGAGTTTAAAGTTAAATTAATCTCAAATATATTCTGTATAATGTTTCTTTTTGAACTTATTTTCAATTGCCTAAAATGTACACCTATGTTCTCCTTTAGGCAGTGTCAAAAAAAGATGTATTATTTTTTTTATAATCTTGTAAATAATATTTTAATATTTGGAAGTTTAAAGTTAATAGGAAATGGATCTGTAACTTAGCTTCATTGCATTATTTATATTTCGTGTTTTTTTTTTTTTTTTTATTTATAGCAATAATTTTTGCTAAGTGTTGTTAAATTTTGCATTTAATTTTTAATGAATTTTTAAATCTATGACTAGTTATTTTTTTTCTTGTACATATTACAAACTTAATACTTTACAATAACCTACGTTTTTATATAATTACAAAAGAATATTTAAATGTTATAACAGTTTACATACAATACTTTTAGTGGAATTTCGTAGTGATTTTATTGTATCTGGAATGATATTAAAGTTAACGCAGAAGTCTTTTAATAGCAACGATACAATTATCTATAATCCACTGGTAAAAAAAAAAAAAAAATAAGAACTAAGTATTTGGTGTTTAAAAATTGATTGAGACTTTTTATACTTAGTCCCTTAGATGTATTCATATATATTAATCCCTTAGATTGTGTTCGTATATATATATATATATAAATAGTGTATCGGATGAATTGGACAACTGGAATAGATTATATTTTAAATTTGGTAAGTGATAGAAAAAAAATGATTGAGGGAAAAGTTGAATGGTATGGTAACGTCTACTTTTCACTTTCTTCATAAATGCCACGATTTACCTGAAAAATGTAAATGCAGCTTTTTTTTTTTTTTTAATGAAATTACTTTTTTTTTTCAACTTCTCAGCACATTCTGCGTGTAAAAGTATTAAGTTACAATGTCGAAAAATCATTAGTACTCGGAGATATTTTGATAAATATGTACAGATTTAAGTAATCTTTATGCATTTTTTGTCGAAATTAAAAATATGTTACAGGAAAAATATGAATGGTTCAAGGTGAGTTACATATTTACGATTATATATTTTTCGCAAATGCAATGATAGTGAGCTGGTATGAGTGAAAAAAAAAAAAAAGAAAAAATTATGCGATTGCATTAAAACAGGAAAGTACATTTCGTATTTTTCAGGTGCATCGATGCAATTACGAAGAAATTAAAGTCGTAAGAAAATAAACGTTATCGTAGCATTCAACGTTTGTTTCAACAATTCATTTTCTATCACTTATTGAATTTGAGATATAACCCGTTTTAGTTGTTTGAAACACCCTATATATAGCAATATATATATATATATATATATATATAAATTCATACAATATATATTTTTACAACAATATCTCTAATTAATGAATACTACAATTTTTGAATTGTTCCTAAACGTAACTTTCTTGCTTTTTTTTAACAATATTTCCAGCAACGACAGCCGTGAGTAAAGGAATATTAATTTGTTTTTCCATAGAGACAGTAGTACATGTATTACTAGGTACTTTTACATTGCAACTTTTATTACTGCTATGCCTCCTCCAAAAATCAGAATGATTACTGCTACTACAGTTTGTCGAACCAGTTGTATATGTTCCAGTTCTGTCCGAAGTCTTTTTCTTTCTTTTCCTTGCAGGACCCAATCCACAAAGTCTCAAAAAACCTTCTCTAAATTTGGTAGACATTAAATTGTATAAAATAGGATTAATCGCTGAATTTAAATACAACATTACTCTACAGAAATATAAGAGACTGTAATATCCTTCGATTCCAAGATTGATTATCATTTCTTGCGGTACTACGATTATCCATAAGGTTAATGCTCGAAAAGGTAATAAACAAAGAAAAAAGCATAATACAACTGTACCTAACATTAGCACAACCTGTTTACGATACTTTAACAAATTATTAGCTGGACCACGGCTTATCGCAGGATTTGCCATGAGGTGTAATGCTATCACCGTGTAGAGAACCATTAAAATTAACAGTGGTACGACGAAAAAGACGATTATCGTAGTAAGGACAAAAACATTCATCCATGTTGCATTGGCAGAAGTGTAACAGGTCGGTATAAACGTATCGTCGATTTCTTCCAATTCGTAGGTTACCATCAAAAGTATAGGACTGCAGATAAATATGGAATGTCATTAAATTTATATTATAAACAATGATTTTTAATTATTAACAATGAATAAATCTAATATTATATAATATAATCGCAAGCAACAATTATTGTATTATTAAAATGTTCAAATCAAAGCGTAATTTTAATAATATTTCGCAATTGTTATATCTTTTATAACAAAATTCGTAGATTAACGAACTACTTCGTTGATTAACTTTATTAAAAATTAACTTTTCCGTAAACGTGCACATGGTAATGTTAATTGTAAAATTTTTGATGATACTAAAACGAATTTCTTCTTTTTTTCAAGAAAAGGAAAAACACAAAAATAGATAGTCGTGATAAAAGGATTGGTACCGAAACGTAATATCTTGTTTTCTATTTGGCACTTTCCTAGATCCATCTAAAAACTTGGATACAATATCATCGATTAAGAAAGGGTGCGAGATTCTTGAATTTCTTAAGAGTTTCACGTTTGAGTTTTGCACTACAAATATAACTTTTTGCAAATCAAATTCACCCTTTTCCAAATCACATTCATCCATTTGAAAATCAAATTTATTCCCTTATGCAAATCAAATTCACCCTTTTGCGAAACAAATTCGACTTCTTGCAAATCAAGTTTTTCTACAAAATTGTTTTTCTTAAGATTTTGTAATAGAAAAAAAAAAATCAAATGTAAATTCGTTATTAAGAAATGCAAAATTTTATTTTACTTGCATAATAACAGTGTTTTAGTTAAGCTTTGAAAATCTATTCTAATACTAATCAGAATTAAACAACAACTAAATTTGAATTTGAAATCGTAGTATTTACAATACTGTAGATAATAAATTATAATTAATCATAAATTCAATATCACATTTTTTTTTTGTAGAACAAAATAAAGTTGGAGCAATTATATCTTTTATTAAATGAGTAGTTTCTAAACAGGTTTCAGTTATACCGACACTTAGCTTCTATGAGACTCTTACAATTTACGGAAATGAGTAATTTCGTGTATTGATTTGAGATTGGAACAAAATATAAACTCATGCAGATTTTCGCTAGATCTTTGATTTTTCAGCGAATAATTTGGATAAGTTGCTTTTTTATAAATTTTAATTTTTAGTGCATTTTTCAAAATATTTTTTCATTCTTTTTTATTTCATAAATTGATAAATGATAATCCGTGGGAAGAATTTTGTAGAAAAATTTGATCTGTCAAAGATCGAACTTGATTTGCAAAAGAAATGAATTTGATTTTTAAAAATTTATATTCGATCCGTCGAAGAAACTTTGTGATTAGTTATTACTATCAATGTTTAATGAAATTTTATATCTTGAATTTTATTGTTTAATCACTTTGTTGATATATATATATTTATTTATTTATTTATTCATTTATTTTTTATTCATGCATTTTGCATTTAATTCGCAGATACACGTAGTTATTGATTGATGGTTATCAAACATGCGAATATTTTGACATATTTTGTCGCTAGTATATTAAAATTAGCCCTTAAAGAAGTAAAATTTTCAAACGGTCACATATCATCCTGTCGATAGAGAACACTTGTTACGTAAGAGGTTGGTATATATCTTGTAGCGATCCATCACTGTACTATTGCGTTGCAACGTTCGATGCGACCGCACGTAGATCAACCGTAAATCAACCGTAAATATTTCAAATTATTTACGGTGAATATAAGAAATATGTATGAAAAAAAAAAAAAAAAAGAATATACGACATTATTTAGCCACGATCATGATTGATTGGTATCGATACCAAACGTCGAATAATTAAATTAAACAAATCAGAAACGATATTTTCTAAGAGGAAATTGTCGAAGTTCGTTCACTTCGGTTACATTTTGAAGAAACTCCCCTTCGACAGAGTTAAGCACGAGTGATCTGTTCTTACATATGGTATATAAAACGTTTCTGTGGAAAGTGGTTTACGGATAATATGCTTTTTATGACGCGCAGCAGCTGTATGCGCCCGTAGGCGGTGTACTTAAGTACGCAAGAGAGACGTGCTGTTCTCGCAGAGATACGTTTACTCACACATAGACGTACTTATTGAGTCTCGTCTCTCCTCTCTCCTATGTTTTCCCTCATCTGACTGACTTGGAATGTATATAAAGGTCGGATGAACCACTTCCGTACGTTACGTTCGATGGGGTAAAAAATCGAGCTTTCTTCGGCAGGGTCCCACCCTTGCACTTGGCAGGACCTTTTCTTTTTTCTTTTCTTTTCTTTTTTACGACGCGAATAATGATCTCTGCTAACGGTGGATATCGGTCACCCCTTTTTTACTTACTTTTCCCATCATGATATAAAATTATTGAATCACGTTAAGTGATTTTTGTATCAAACTACTTTTCGAAAGTGAACGAGCTTATGATCGAACGATGTTAGATTTTACGAGTTATGATATTTCACATTGAAATCGAAGAATTATGAAGGAACAAAATGATTGCTAAGCGAGTAAGCGAGCATGCAAAGCGATACGTGATTTGTCCTAACGACAAAACAACAATAATACCTACGAAGTTTATCAATCTTCTTCTCACCTTGTACAAAGAGCTGCTGCCACCCAGGCAAGAAAGCAAAGAAACGTTGCTCTGGCCTTCGTGCAAACGTATCTACGGATGAAATAAACGTTTGACAAGATTTTAATGTAAAAACACGAGCCTTTGAAATATATGTACTATTAATATAATGAGGGTCTCAACGAAAAGGTTATTATTAGGATTATTTTGAAATTTACTGATTTTTTCGAAAAATGCCGAGATAAGGCAATTCGGTTTTCGAGAGGGGGATAGATCCTTATCATAAATTCACTCACTTTGACCTAAAATTTCCAGTAGTAATAGGCGTTTTTCGAAAAAATTATTAGATTTTATAATAATCTTAGTGAATAATTTTTCATATATACATATATATGTATTTTATATGTTTCGTAAAAAAAGGATGTTTTTTATTTTTTCTTACCCTGCTCTCAACGGCTCACAAATCGCATAATATCGTTCGAAACTAATTGCCAAAATCGTTAAAACCGAGGCATGTGCTACAGTCAATTCCACAAATGGAACAGCTTTACCTGAAACAAAAAATTATTTTTAATCTCATTGGTGCTAACGTTGACTATAGTTGACAACAGTTAAATCTATGCTTATATCTCATATACATTTTTAAAATCGTTAAAAGCATACGTATTTGATAAGTTTATTGTATCAACTTTAATCGACTGTTTATGTTTTTTTTTTTTCTTTTATTACTTGACATCAATTTCATTGTAAGTTAACATTAGCTAAATTGTAAATTGAAGGAGATTATATACAGGCTGTCCCGTAGTTTTAAGAAATCGCTTTGATGGTGAATTCTGTACACGAAGAAAAATAAAAAAATTTTATATAAATACATTCCTTATTTAACCTTGTTTTCGATTTACATCGAGTTTCTTCTTTAATACACAATATCTGCTTACAATCGCAAGAATCGTTTAA
>NC_057702.1:3685016-3715016 GCF_014466175.1 Vespula pensylvanica
AGAGAGAGAGAGAGAGAGAGAGAGAGAGAGAGAGGAAGAGAGAGAAAAAGAGCATAGCGCTTTTCTATCGTATTTCCTGCCACGAAGGTTAAAGAGATATTGGAAGGAAACCGGTTGGACAGAGAAGGTGCTATATCGGTCTGTAGCATTAAATGCTCCAACAGCGTATTGCCTAAGAGCAACGGTAATTCGCGACGGGGAGTAGAAATTCACCTACTCGTTTTCATCCCCGTGAACCTCCATCAACCCTATCCAGTAACAAGTTCCACCTTGTATACGTAGTTCCATTGTATAAAATGGAATGCCTCTTTCTCTCTCTCTTTCTTTTTCCTCTCTCTCTTTCTCTCTCTCAGTTTTCTACCTTGCCCTAGCCTTGCTCTCGCGATGTCAGAACCTCCAGTGCTTCAAGGACACTTCAATGTCTAGAGCAACTTTATCCGACTTCTTTCGAAACTACCAGATATATATTCCATTTCATTTTTTTCTCCCCTTATTAATTTTTAACAACGAGGTACGATGGAAAAAAGGAGAAAAGGAAAAAGAAAACAAGAAAGAAAGAAAGAAAGAAAGAAAAAAAGATTTCATCGGAAAATATTGTTCGTTATCGTACGTATCTGCATACTTGAATTTTCTCATTTAAAATATCCACGTACTGACTTAAAGCTATTTATGATTGTTATTACGTCTTACGTCTGTTTCATTCGTGAAACGATGACTCGGTGATACGGCAAAGGAGCAAATTTAATTACGTCGAGGTTCGTGGAATCGAGCGTAATGGAATCGAGTGTCAGAGTAGAGAACGCGATTAATAGTACCGGACCTACGTGATTTTCCTTCTGATAACTTTATGATCGTGTCAGTAATACATATATATATATATATGTATACACAGCATACAACCAACGGAAACATAAACACGCGTTTATACGAATGTACGGACACGTACGTCATCCTTAATTCATCCTTAACTTCAAGTTGACATTTTCTTGCGGTCCTACGAATACACAATAATAATAAATACACCTATATAAACTCCTCTTTATCTTCTTATTCTTTTTCTTTTTCGTTTTCTTCTTCCTTTATCTTTGTCTTTTTTTTTCTTTCTTCTTTTTTCTTTCCTCTTCTTTTTCCGTTTCGCGCCGTAATCATTAAATTTAGCTCGTTATCACAAAGGACAAGATTGCATTATTATACACTAGTACAAGCAACGATAGAACCCGCTTTGCTTTCTCATTATCTATTTGGGTTACTTCACCTACGCGTAGTACCTCTAATCACTGATTGTTACACGCTATTACTCATATAGGGGCACTTGAGAATCCTTGTTTTTTTTCTTTTATTTCTGTTTTTCTTTTCTTTTCTTTTCTTTTTTTTTCTTTTCGTTTCCTTCGAATTTTTGCTAGTAAGCTTTCTCTTCTCTTTTAAAAGATAATTGTTTAGAATCATCGATGTTCTCTTTTTTATCCTGGATTCTTCTGGAAATAATTTTTTCCTTTTTTTTTCAAGACAGGGATAGATAGATAGAGAGAGAGAGACAAATATATATATATATATATATATAGAGAGAGAGAGAGAGAGAGAGAGAGAGAAAATATTGCAAATTTCGTATTTTTAGAAAGTATTTTACCAGAAATAATAGTGAGCTTTCTCTTCTCTCTTAAAAAATAATTATTCCAAATCACTAATTTTTTTGTTCTAGATCGAAATAATTTTTTCCTTTCTTTTTCAAGACAAAGAGAAAGAGAGAGAGAGAGAGAGAGAGAGAGAGAGAGAGAGAGAGAGAGAGAGAGAGAGAGAGAGAGAGAGAGAGAGAGAGAGAGAGAGAGAGAGAGAGAGAGAGAGAGAGAGAGAGAGAGAGAGAGAGAGAGAGTAATATTGCAAAATTCTTATTTTTAAAAAGTATTTTATCACGAGGAGTAGATATGATAGAGTAGTAGAGAGAAAGAGTAACAGAATAATCGTTAAAATGTGCATAATCTTTTATATTTTTGGCATCGTTACGAGAGTACGTCGACTGTGTAAAAAGGGAGCAACAAAATTCGCAGTGCTTGTTTTAACGCACCGCATCGTCTTAGCTAACCGTACGATCGAGAAATCGGGATCTCGTGCCTTTACGTTTATCTATAAAAAGAAATGGTAAGTGGACGGGTCGGGATCTAAAGTTTGGAGTGTTTATTGATTCGTACTTGAATTTTCGTGATGTCGACGAAATATGTAATATCTTTCGTTCTCGGTTAACGATCAGTCTGTTCCGATTGAATAAGTTTTCATGCGTATCCTTCCGCTTGATATGATCAAACGAAGTTAAAATAAAAAGTTAAAGCGAAATATTGGACATTTTCTGAAATTTCGTTCCATGCGGAATATATCAGAGACGAGTAATAAAGAGAAATAAAAAGAAATAAAAAAGAAAAAAAGAAATGGAAAAAAAGAAAAAAGAAAGAACAAAAAAAAAACTTTAGCAGATCAAATTAACAAATCGTTCTCTTCGCGTTTCATATTAGTAATATGTGATCTCTTAATGGAATCTCTACTGCGAAAATTTGTCGAACAACTCGGTGGGTAGCAAAGAGAACAAATGGTTAAATGTGATTTACCGAAGAGTCAGTTGAATGCAAAAACGAGGGCTACGAGCGAAATGCGTGAAGAAAATTAAGAGATGCAACGTCGTGCTAAATTTAAAATACTGTCGAAAGAACAGCTTGGGTATACGAATTTGAACGTCATTTTTACGGGTTAATTAATAAAATAAAACATTTGAGTTTGGACATAATCCGGATAGATAGATTTTTTTCTCAAACTTATTGCACGCAGTAGTATCCTATTGTACTTTTTCTTTTTTTTTTTACTTTCTTTCTTTTTCCCTTTTCTTTTTTTTTTTTTTAACTATAATATTACATTATAGGTTTATTGGCAATATTCTTCACTTTGAAACTTTTTGTAAGCGTCGAATATCGCGACCCGATAAGTGTCCTACCATTGGACGATATTTGGGAAAAAGTTTTGAGAATACAACGACAGCTGTTACTATCTCGGAAATGCGTGCGATTTAGAAAAAAGTAGACTTGGCTTCATGCCCGATGACACTAATCACGATGAAAATCTTCCCGGAACTTTACCGTCGTGAGAATGATACTCGTAAAAATGTTTAAACTATTACGATCAAGTAACTTCCACGAATTTTCCGATTTTCTTCTTTCTTTCTTTCTTCCTTTTTTTTGTTTCGAGAATCCATTGTACACGAGTAAATGCGGTTAAAATTATTTTTACATCCAATTTCGACAAATATTATTATAATTTAGTTGTTCATTTTATGAATTTGTTTTTCTTTTTTTTAAAATTTTACTACCAAAACACTTGATCGGTGTAATTAATTAATATTTGTATTTAAAATAAATTATCATTGATAATCATGGCAAAATGCCGTTTCGATTAATAATTCATTTACTTCAGAAGTCAATTGAAATTAAATCGAATTAATTACGTTACATGTTTTAACATAAAACTTACATCTATGTAATAATACATTTTACTATTATGTATCTTTGAATACAAATAAATTAAAAAAAAAAAAAAACGATGTGTATAAATTGATCTATTTAATTTACTTTATGTTTTGTGGAATTAATCATACTTATATAAGCAAATGATGTGCTTAATAATTGTGGATTAAATAATTATATTGCCGGATAATTGATAGGGTAAATTATTTGTAAAGAAAATTCTTTGGTTAGAAAGAAAAAAAGGGAAACAAAAAACAAATAGGAAAAGGATTTTCCGACTTCAAGTTTCTTTACTCGTAGTTAGAGACGGCAGAATCGATTTCGTCTCGGTGTATGTGCGTGTGTCAGAGTTACACTTTCACTTCTAATGGATCCCATCCGGATCGCACTTAGGAATGTCTTAGGTTGCAATAAACGGTATGTCGACGCGAAGACCCAGAAAAAATGAGAGGAATGTCGAGAAGACACTCCGAATTGAAAGCAACGGAGAAATAAACAAAAATGGTAAATAATCTTATGGTGAATTTTATGGATATCTCATTAAACTGAAACGATTAAATTACAACATTTGACTTATTTAAAAATAATTATTGAAAATTTTTAAACGTTCTTGACATTTGCGTTATAATAGTGTCGATTATATAAAAAAAAAAAAAAAAAAAAAAATAATAAATGCATAAAGTTTAATTAAATAAAATCAAAGTAACAATTGGCTTAAAGGATAAAATTTCGATATATCTCATTTGTCACGTGTGATTACGTGTATATTCAATTGTTGCGTTATTTTATGTGATTTAAGAAAAACCATTTAGTCTATCGATAGGTATATAGAATAAGAAGGGATATATACACACGCACACGCATACACGCACACATGCATATATACACATTGCGTTAAGGTCTGCTTTGGAAAATTTATCGACGGTTACCATGAAATCCGAGTACTCCGAGTGCTCTACGACTAACTAACGAGATTTTATATCTTAAAATGTTTCTTGGATGGCATCCACCTTGGTGCATTATCTTTTCCATAAATCGTGTACCGAAACGTTTTTAAATTTAATGCATAAAAGGACAACGTTCCGACAATGTTCCGAAAGTGCTTCGATATATCTAAATATATTTTATCGCACAATTGTATGTCAGTAGAATTGCAATGAAATATCAAAAATAATAGGTTAATTGTCGACGATTGAATTCTATTGAAATAATTATTTTTTTTTTCTTTTCTTTAGGCCTCTCACATATGATTTTATATATATTGGTTTTTTTTTGGAAAAATATGCTAATTATATAACGCCATTTTCTATGGTAGTAATTATGTCTTTCAAACTATCGATCTTTATGTTTCTGAGACTCTTTTAACTGGGAACAACGACATATGGTTTTACCCAACTCCAAGGTAACAATGACAGCTTCGGGGAGAAAATGTGCGACGTTTGATATTTTTGGAATTGTTGACCGACATATCATCGATGTCAATGCGCTTTCATCTCGTATTTCTTCGTTGTGCGAATGATGGGAAGACGATAATAGTATGGTAAAGGTGAATATATGTCATGGGTTTTAAAAAAATCGTACTCACACATGTGTTCACCGAGTGGCCAAACCTGAGGACCAGAATTGACTTCCACCAATACGGTCGGTGTGCATATTAAAAGGACGAACAAATCGGCCACGCTCAAATTTACGAGAAAAATGTTGGTGCTGTTTCTCATATCTTTGCCTCGTAGAACGACCAAAGGTACCTATTAATTTTATATTCAAATGTAATAACTTATAAAGGATGGTTAAAAAGTCCCTAAGTGGGGTCTAAAATGATTTTTAAAAATCAATTATTCATTTTTCAACAGTTCTTACAGAATAATTTTGTTTTCAGATTGTAAAACTACAAGCCTAATCGTAAGTCCAAAAAGTCATGAAAATGAACAAATTGATTTTTAAAATCATCCAAGAACTTTTTTAAACCCCGTACTCTGTAGATATATAAATTACGAATTAACGTTAACGTTAATGTCAAAATAATTACCATGAGATTTCCTATTATACCAAGTGCCATGACGATTATGCAAATAATCATAGATGTTGTTCTAATATACATCGGTAACATGTAAAGCGTCGAAGTTGCATTTTTAGGTTCGATCACTGAAACTAAAGACGAAATTGGAATTTGTATTAGGGATACGTATGTAGATAGATTTATATTTCTGTTCTTTTTCCTTTGTTTAAAAATTTACCTGAAAACCCATCCAAAGCGCCACTTCTAATGACGGTCGTATAAAATGACGAATTTAATTCTAGTGCGACGCTCGACATCGTAGAAAGCATCTCTTCTCGCGAGAAAAATTCTCAAACCTTTCCCTTCTTTTTCACGGTTCTTCTTTCTTTCTTTCTTTCTTTCTTCCTATCTTTTTCTTTTCTTTTCTTTTTTTTGTCCACGGCGAAGAATTTCTTACGCCCCATGCAATACGAACGCGTCTTGCATATTCGCCTATCTTGGTTTAAAAAATTTTCATTGCGCCTACCTTATTATTATTATTATTCGTACGTGAGTTAATGAAAATTCGGAGTTATACAAGTAGGCAAAATACGACTGTAGTATCTAACTCAACGATCAAACGATTAATCACTTTAATTCGACGATCGTCGAATGAAAAAGGACGTAATGTTGATCGGCTTAGTTTCTTTTTTTTTTCGTTCCGAACGATCCATCTTCCAATAGGTTTTGACATATATCGTTTGTTAACGCTTTTAATTTACTTAGTTAACACTCGAAATTCATTACACTCTTCGATATGTTTTTAGTTCGTGTTAGTTCTAAACACGATGATACACAAGTGTCGAGAAATTTAGAACGGTTAACGACCAGGCCGATGTAATCCCATCGAGAAAATAAAGTTAAGGTGCGAACCGTGATGACATACGGTAGAGCTCGTCTCGATCTTGAAGTAACCACCGCTTGCATCAAGACAGGAGTGTTAAGTGACATTATAAACTGCTTCTCGTAACTCAATAGCTGTCGACTCTCTCGCGATATCCTCTCGGGTTAAATCGATAAATCCAATGCCGATTATTATTATCAGTTCAGAATTCTTTTTCTCAGATTTTCTTTTCACTTCTTTGCGAGTCCTCGAAGCTCCCCAGGTTACCTTGGCACGTCTCATTAACATCGATTAACTTCCTATATATAACTAATCGATTTGAATTTATGCCAATCGGTCGTTTTCATTTACAGTTGCACACATTAATCAAATAATTAATAATAAAAAAACAACACCGAGATAATTAATTTATCTCATCCGAAAAAGCATAAAATATTACAGGATAGATACTCTACGACGTGGATCGAGTTCTTCCTAGTATAACTATAAAATGAAAAGGTGTTCACGGTGCGAGAGAGATAGCTTCTTCGTGTCGATCATCACAGACGATTAAGTTCACTCCTCTTCCGTCGTTTTTCACCTTACGAATCGATGCTTGTATTTGAGATAGCTCGATATCATTCACGCCCAGAGAGGTTTACGATCTTTCTCGGTTATATGCTTTTGGTTTCCAACAATACTGAGATCGAGAGTAACGGAGTAACTTCCCACCATTTACGTTTCTTCGGAATCTTTTATCTTCGATTTTGTTTATCTACTTTCTTCTTTCGATCGATATTTTCGTTGCTTTATCTATTAACACTACACGTTTATTCGTCATTCTTTATTTTTTATATTCCGAGAAATTTGATGTCGAGACAATCGTTATATTGATGCAATGACTCGTGACGAAATCGTACCGTAAACAGGGTGTTATGTCAGAAACGCGAAGTGTGGCTTACAAATTGTACCGCTAAACTGAATGGGAATACTCGGCCCGCCACAAACTCTCAAACGGCGTTCTCCTTTTCTTTCGAGCATGCGCTTTTTATACGACGCGTGCTTACCAGCCACTCTCCCATACCAGTATCTTTTTCCGAGTATATCCTTGCTAAACGATAGGAAGAGACAAGAGGAGGAGTTACAGCTGAACTCTACTTTCGATTGGCTTGTTTATTTACATTACGTACGAAGGTATTTGTTATTCAAATCACTGTACATACGTAAGAAAATAATCATGTTATCCAATGAAAACTAATTGTAAGATGATAATGATCTTAACATTTATTGCCTCTTCGAATGACTTATTCTTACAAAGTTTTCTTCTTTGTGTTTCATCGACGATGTTTTCTAAATCGATAACATGTAGTACGGCAAAACTACACTTTGAAATTATTTTCTTAATTAAGATAGTCGAGTCTAATTAGGCGAAATCCGATTTAACTAATTTCATACAGAAGTTTAATTCGACTAATTTTAACGAAAAAAAAGTGTATATGACTAGAATTTATTTATTAGCTATTATTTTTTTTTAGGTATCTTAATTAACGCAGTCATGTAGGTTTTGCATTGCAAATTCAACTTTTTACGAATCAAATCAAATTTTACTACAAAATTATCTTTTCTTTCCTTGTTATAATTTGTAATAAAAATTAAAATCAAAGATAAATTTGTTGTTACAATATAAAAAGTTTTATTGTACCTACATATATAAAAATAAGACTTTACTTTAGACTTTGAAAATTCGTTGCAATATTAATTATAGTTAAACAACGATTGAATTTGGTTTTGACAGTATTTACGGTGCTACTTATAATTAATCGTAAACTCAACATTACATCTTTTTCTCGCGCAACAAAGTAAAATCGTAGTAATTTTATTCTTTTTTAAATGAATAAGTTTCTAGAGAGATCTCAGTATCGACGTTTGATTTTCTTGCGATTTTTACAATTTACGAGAATGAGTAATTTTTTATAAATTGTAAGGATATCATTTGTGAAAAAACAATTGTAAGAATATCAATCGTAAATCATAGATTTGAGATTGGAACAAAATATGAATTCATGCAGATTTTCACTAGATCGTTAATTGTTCAACAGATAATTAAAATAAGAATTAAGATAATAAAGATAAGATTAAGATAATGAAGAAGATAAAATAATAAGTTATGATTTGAAATTCTATTTTTGAGTGCATTTTTTCAAAATATTTTTTCGTTACTTTCTATTTCAGAAATTGGAAGACGATAATATGGAGGAAGAATTTCAAGATGAAAATTTGATATGTATCGTAAATTTGTGTTGGAAAATTTATAATGAAAACAAATATTAAATGAATGTCCCAACTTTCAAGCTTCATAAACAAAATATTGGTAACAATGACTCGGTATTACTATTCTTCTTCGCTGTGTTAAACCTAAATTTTCTAAGTACTCATCAAATTACTTTTATATCATTGACGAACTATATCTGAGGATTGAGAATTAAGTTCATATTCATTTTTTCTCGATATAAATTAATAAGTTTAAACTCAGAATAATGCTTATTGTCGATTATTATAATATTCGCAATTAAACAATGAATTCAATTTCAAAAGATATCTGCATAACGTTGTTTCTTTTCTTACGAAGAAAAGCAGCACTTACGATCGCCAATACGAACGTTCTTTTAGAAAGATGAGTATCATAGCCGATGACGTCATTCGTAACTATAAACATCCTTTTCTCAATGATTTTTATATACCGCATAGCGAACCGAACATTATGATATACATAGATAGAGATTGGTTGGTCAAATATTATCTATCCTTTCGTAAACAGGTTTATATATTACCAAGAAATCTTTATCTTTTGCGAAACATGCGAAATTATTCGACAAACGAACAAGATTCTTGGTTCTAACGTTATTAAAGTTTTAAAAATACTTTCTCCAAGTTTCTCATGTTCGGATATAGATACACATATATGTGTATACGTATATGTAGTACATTTATGTACATACATCAATGATTTATCGAAAAGTTTGACAGATGAATGGATATATGTATATATGTATAGGCGAGCTTGTTTTCGTACTAAGGAAAATCGGAAACGAAAAAAGCGTTCTAGCTTTCTGTTAAAAGTCGTTCTTCTGTGTTATTGTTGGTCGATAGCCAGACCGTGTACACACGTATTTCTTTTTTAATCTTTTTCTTTGAACCACGGAGAATAGATTAACGGCATTTACACGGTGACAGAATAATGATAGATTTTTGCCTTTTCGTTGAAGTTAATACATTTCGTCGAATCCATTTCCTCTTTTTGATGTGGTACATTTTTAAAAGAGAGAGAAAGAAAGAAAAGGAGAAAAAATTTTGATAAATCAGCGGAAAATCTATAATTTTTTTAACATACATATTATTGCGTATCATAAAAGAGAGAGAAAGAGAAAGAGACAAAAAACATTGATAAATAAATGTAAAATATGTATTTTTTTTAATATGAAAGTTATTATGTATTATGAGAGAGAGAGAGAGAGAGAGAGAGAGAGAGAGAGAGAGAGAGAGAAATAGTGAAAAAAAATGTTGATAATTGAATATAAGATTTGTAAGAGTGTTAAATATATACATATTATTATGTACCATAAGAGAGAAAGAGAGAGAAAAAAAAATGTTCATGAATCAAAATAAAATTTATAATATTTTTAATATACAGTACTTTTTTATTACGTATTACAAAAGAGAGAGAGTAAGAGAGGGAGAGAGAAGAAGAGAGAGAAAGAGAGAGAGATAAACGTTGATAAATTGGTGTAAAATTTGTAATTCTTTTTAATATATACATCATTACATATTGTAAAAAAAAGAAAAAGAAAGAGAGAGAAAGGAAGAGAGAAAGAGACATGTTCATGATAAAATAAATGAATGTAAATTTTGTATTTTTTTTAGATATAAACATTATTGTATATCATAAGGGAAAAAAAGAAAGAAACCAATATGTTGATAAATCATTGTAAAATGTATAATTTAAAAAAAAATATGTTCGTTATTACATAACACAATTTTCTTCGATGTAGGAGATTCCTCAAATCAAACTTATCTATATATATAATATTGACATAACATTGTTAACATATAAGTCACCCTTGCGTGGTAAAACTATTGTATCATAAACGGTTATGGTCCTCTTTCTTTAAAGTATGTTACAGGTACATATACGTTCACTCATGCATACATACATATACAATCCTAGTTATACTTATACAATACCATTGTAAATAGATAGATCGTGTAAAATGTATTCGTAAGAGATTTCAGTACATACAATTGAAGATTACAAGAGAAAAATAAAGAATGTCATCTAAAATTAAAATTGTATTAATGTATTTTTGCATTAATGTAATCAATGTATTTTTACTTATTGTAATTTTTAATTGTAATGTTTACGTAATGTTTATTTATAAAAAAGTATAAAATCAATCATGGTTACTAATGTAATAAGTCATGTAATAAATTTAATATTTCCATGCAAGTTAAAAAATTGAAAAGTCTCAATGTACGTCATTAAACAGTGTTTCTTAAAATATTATCGTGATAGATTTCCAAATTTTAACAGAACATCTTGGTTATTTTATAGAGTAGATAGATATTAATAATAAAGAAATTAAGCATATAAATTAAAGAAAAAGTTAAGAAAAAAAAGGAAACGAACATTTATTTTCAAATTTTAATTATAATGTAAAACAAAATATGATGTGAAAAAAATTATAAACAAAAATAATATTTATATCCATAATTTTTCACGAAACATTTATTGACTGATGAAACATAATTCGAGAACTGCTGCCATAAACAAATAATATAGGCTATTAAAAATCTAATTGTTAATAATTACATATTGCAACTTTTTGTTTTTCTAATATTCCTTCTTTTATCTCTGTACCTTTTGATCGACAACCATTTATATCATAAAATATTAAGCATTATTATTAAAATATAATAAAACTATATTGTTAACATTTTCGTAATTGTTATTGATAATTAAAATGAATCTGATGTTGTTCAATGAAAATGATTACAAAGCTACTGAACTGTTCGCGTGCCGTAAAATTTTTCAAATTCAAATTTCAAATTCACCAAGTATTTTTCTTTGTAAAAAATAATATTCGTCCGATTCTATAAAAAAAATCTAGAATATATATTTGAATAATTGTAACATTGACCGTTTATCAACTCAATTTAACATTACATTCATTTTTACATATATTACATTTACATTATTACATTTACTTGTTTTTTTAACGTTCAATTGCTTCTAATACCTTCTAGCGTTAATATAATGCTTGAACTAAAAAAAAAAAAAACTACGCTACTTTTAGTATCCTTCTGGATACACAAAGTTCTCTGATTTGGATATTATATATAATATTATATTTATATATATACAGAGTTCGAACAAATATCTTGTAACTTTTTTTTGTAAGTTGAACTCAAAGGAAAATTTATTAAGAAAAATTTGTCTATCGTTCTGAGTCAGCTGCAAAATTTGTGAATGTGAACAATTTTTTTTTATTTCTCGAATTATAAAGATCGACATAGTCTTTTTAAATGAATATTTATAATTTCTTTTCTTGTACTTTTATAATAGTGATTATTTCCAATCGAAATTATATCCAGTGAAAAACTGCTACTATGCGTTTGAAATAATCGATATCTTAAGTATTAAAGTAGTTAATTTCATAATATGAAAAACAATCATCAAATTATATAATATTTTGAGATTTGTTTCAAATGTAGATCATTGGTTATTAAATCATGAAAATACACAACTTCGTCATTTGTAAATACTATATCTCTATAAGATTAAGTATTAATTATAGTATAGTATGAATCTTTCAGTCAATCGTTAGGATGTCGATTATCTTAAAAACGATGCACAGTAGCCATTTTTTACTATTATATAAATATGTAAAAAAAAAAAATTATAGGAAATCATTTAAAAATAAAACCATGTTGATCTTTATATCTCGAGAAAGTCACGAAAAAAGATTTTTACGTGCACTTTACACCTGACTCAGACACGTGCAAATTAGTCTTATTAAATTATCTTGTAATTTCAATCAGTCACGATATATATCCTCGTACATCTATGGACGTATGACCTATATAGATAGTTTTAAATTATATCTATTTTATCATGTATATGTAAGACTAAAGTAAAAAAAGTTTCATGAAAATGTGAAATAATTTGTAACGATACGGAACTAAAAAGGATTATCAATGATTAATTACGATTTGTAAAATTTTTATCAATGAAAGTTAACGAGATTAATCCTGTGTTGGATTTTAGATCGATAGAGATAATGGTAGGAGATTCGACGTTTCCTATAATAATATTATTAAGCAGTGTTATCAAGGAAATTTTACATCAACCAGATTTAACAAATAATACGATAGTTATGCAAGGGTTAGTTGTGTAATGAGTATTAAATATATGTCATCTGACAATCGATATACTACGATAAGAAGCTTAAAGATTATTAAAGGTGGTTCTCACGTTGTTTTTACGAATATACAGAAATAGTGCGATAATTTAGTACATTTTTTAACGATGTTCTAATTCCTTTAATCGTACGGAACGATCTTTTCTTTGCAAGGACACTCACATACGAAAGATTCCGAAGAATTTGTTTTCTGTGATTCGCACGAAACCAATTGTTTTTATTATACGAAATCAATTCGTTCGCAATAAAAATTTCCAGGAAAATAAAGGTTCGTCTAAGATGTCGTCGAGTACCTATAATCAAAATACGAAATTCAATCCTTAACTCGATGAAAATTGTGAAAAAAAAGCTTGCTTTGAGAGCGCCTGGTTTGCGGACGTACAGGTAAAACCTTAGAAATTCACATAATACATGTCACGGCTTCCTTATAAAGCTCGCATTTTTCAATACCAAGGTCTGCACTCGGAAGAGAGACCCCAGTCTTCGAATATAACGGGTTTCGATCAACTACTTTGAAATATCGTTAATCAAACGCGTAAAACTCGATCGAACGTGAATAATTTTCTTTATTATTTTATAAACGTATCGTACGAGTAATAATAAAAAATAGGATATGATAAAGCGTGTAAGTGAAAGTTTAGTGTTCGAATAAAAGAGAAGAAGAAGGAAGAAACAAAAGAAACATTTTTTTCTGCTTTACGACTTATATAACGAGAGAAAGTAATTGATCGAGGGAAGAAGAATAAGAAAGGAATAAGATAATGGAAAAATTTCGACAATGGGGTCTCATTTGCGCGATCATTGCAGCATGTACTTGCGGAGTTCGTACGGAATGTGAATCTCGAGGACATATTTCCTTGTTGACGAGCATTCACGATGACGCACCTTGTAAAAAAATATCTACAAAAGGTGTTTTGCTTTACGAGGCAGCAAAATTATTGACGGAAATTCATAACAATAAATCAAATACCATGGACATAGGTAATTTTAGAATTGTTATAACTTGTTAAAGATATCAAATGATGCGATACGATCTTGCGATTACAGAAATAGCTGTTTTCGATACGTGCGGTAGCATCACGGGTGCATTGAAAGCAGCTATGAAAGCTTTAGTTGCAGCGGATGTTAATTGTTTGCAAGCACCTCATTATTTGGGTAAATATTTTGTATCTGATAAAATGATTTAACGTGAAACCATCGAATTTTTTGATAATTTTGATGACACGTTGTATATCCGATTATTCATTTTGTTTTTTTTTCTGTTTAACTTACAGGTATAATCGGTCCCGATACTACAACCAATGCTGAAGCTGTTCACAAAGTAACATCTATATTAAAGATACCACATATTGTTAGAAAAGTATCTAACGCGCCGTATCTTCATCAACTCGTCCACGAATCTGATTCCTACTTGGTCGAGGTAACGAGCATTTTTGATAATGACATTGCGATGTGATACAGATGTAAAAGAAATATGATATTATTATTTATAGGGAGTTTTAAAAATCGTTCAATTGTTGAAATGGAAATCGTTCACATTGGTTGCTAACGTCGAAGAAGAATTAGACGACGATGTGCAAAATATCGCTAAGAAATTAACTATGGCGGCGATTGCGAAGAACTTATGCGTTCTTGTTCACAACGACGATGACGACGATGACAACGACAAAGATAACAATAACGATAAAAACGAAGGTAAAATAAATTTCGTTTTCCAAAAAAATAATTGCTTATTTTAAGGAAATTTATATCTCGTATTATTTTATATTTCTTTATTTATAAATTTTATTAAATATTATTTTTTCAGACTATACGTCCCATGTTATACATATTGGACAACCCGACAAAGGATTTTTTAATAAATTTGTAAATGCGACTGTTCTTGTTGTTAGCGAAGGAAATCTCGATGAACATTTGAATAGTGTTGATACGTCTAACACCATATTGCTTTTGGAAGATTCGAGGTAATGATCTTTATATTTCTACTATCAGTTAATTATAAATTAACGATCAGTTGAATATTTCCTTTGTTAGGTGTAATAAAGAAACAAAAGATCTATTAAGAAAATTAAGAGTATGAGATAAAACACTCGAATTTCGGAAAGTTTAACGATTTTTAATTTTTCTTATGGAACGTCGTGCATTCTTTTTTCTTTCTTATTAATTGAATATTTTAATCAATTGCTATGAAAAAATTATTAAAGTATAGTTAATGATTAAGCAGATATTAATGTGTGAATTATACTATATATTTAAAAATAGTAATATTATAAAATAATGATACTAATGATATAGAGGTAAATTTTGGTAACTGTTAAATTGTTAACCAAGGTCTTGTTAGATGGTTATTTACGTCACCAGATTTAACAGCTTTAAATCTGTTTTGTGTGATTTTATAAAAGTTACGATATACTAAATACAGCTTAGAAATTTAGAAGAACTACAAGCGAGAATTATAAACGTCTTTAATCAAATAATATCTGAAATGTTAAAATACAAAGAAATACAATTACAAGATTACAAGTTGATTGCATAACAAAATAGTCGTGAATATATCGAACATATATTAAATTTACTAAGTTATTATCTTTTTTGTTATTATAAACTAATTTTAAAGTCTTTTGTTTTCAATTAATAATTTTAATAAGGTGATAATTAAACTAATTGTAAGATTTAATTTTTTCATGTCTCAATGGTCAATTTTTTTTAAGTTTACATTTGAAATATAACTATACAAACTAATATCTCGTTAATTATTAACTTATCTAACAATTCTTTTTCAAGATAATTGAATAAAATATCTAATCTATAATTAAAAAAAAAAGATGTTTCGTAAGAAAAAACTAAAAATCGTTAAACTGCCGATTTAATCGAAAGTACTCTTATTTCGTATTCTTAAAATATTTGACGTGTGAAGTAAAACTTCTTTTTAATAGATTTAATAAATTTTTCTATTGTCTCTAATAAACGAGATATTCAACTTGATTCTTAATTTATAATCAACCATGTATATATTGAAACGTTGTAATAAATGTTACGATTCGTTACGTAAAGAGAAGTATTACCTGGACTCGAAAGAAGAGTCGATACATCAAAATGGTGGTCTGGAGGTGATGGAACCGATAAGTATGATGCTGAAGAATTAAGAGAAGTAAGATGGCTCGAAGATGCGATTGAAATTTATATTAAGGCAATCGATATGGTGTGGTAAATACATAGATTCGATTCATTCTTATCGTATTAAATAATATATCATTATAATTTGTTTTTACTGGTAATAACTTCGTTGTTATTTTTAGCAAAAAGAAAAAATGCAAGAACCCAATGAACTCCGTAGATTGGAACAACATTCTATCGAACGTATTGATATCTCATAATATTGAATCACAGGATGCCCCACAGTCTCTTGATCTCTTGATAAAAATGAAAGGTTCCAAATTAGAAAATCTTGGCAGCGTGATCGTAAAAAAGAATTCGGTGAAGATTCAATGGGAAGAGGAAGATGACGACGACGACGACGACAATGACGATGACAATGGAAAGAATGACGATATACCAGATGCATTTGAGAAAATCGTATCGGAGGAAAAAGGTACTCGTTCTGGATGTGCAACGAAGGAAATGAAAATGTTATACGAGAACGGACACGACACGACTCACATTCTCGTATCTGAAATGGACGATAGCGAATGGTGGACCATGGTAAGTGATAAAAAATTTGAAAAAAAAAACAAGAGAAATAAGAAACGAAAAAGAGAAAAAAAAGAAAATCTATCATTTTCCTTACTTCACTCGTAAAAATTGATTTTTAACGTTTCATAATTTTTTTCATTTTCATTTTTTCGTTCTTGTTAATAGGTTGGTACGGTCAGTGGCGTGGGTGTTGCCATGTTCGTTGTTGGTATTCTAGCCGTTTATGTCGTATACACGAATATACGTGGTCCAGTACAAAAGAATAACAAATCTCGGATCGACAGAGACACAAGTTTGAGAAGAGTAGGAAGTGACAGGGAATTACCTACATCTGCTCGTACTACGAGACAAACTCGTGGAGCACAGAGAAGAGACAGTAACAGAAGCATCAGAAGTAATATATCCGACAAAAGTGTTTAAAACGTGAAAACGTGTTTTCTTTCTTACTTTCTTTCTTTTTCAATAACGATAACTGATGTTATTAAATTATCTTTAAATTAAGATCAGAATGCAATTTTAAATACTTTGTAAAAATTGGAAATTAAAATGATATTAACAATAGTTGGAGGGAAATAGAAATATATTACATTGTCTCGAATAAATTAATTAAAACGATCTTTTGTTATATCATCGACAAGTGCACATTGATTACTTGATCGTTCAACATTAATTTGCCATTCTTTTAATGTCAACAAATATGCATACATATGTACATACATACATACTACATACATACATACATACAGACAGATAACAGCAAATACACACACACACACACACATGTCATTATTGATGTTAAATGATATTAAATAAGCATGCTTCAGAGATTATATATTGTTTTGTTTTACATTTGTACGTCGGGACTTCTGTTAACTGTTTTAAATACATCAGTTTTTTATTGATCTGTTATTATATTTACCTTTAGTTAATGATACAAATTTTTTAATCAATTTTAATCAATATTTTTTGTTTGCTTAATTAAAATTTATAATTGCAGTAACTATACATACATTTTTTTTTCTTTCGTTTTTTTTTAGAATAAAATAAAGAACAATAAAGGATAAATCAGAAATTGTTTCATAAAAAAAAGGAAGAAAGAAGATAAAAGTAAGCTACGTTCAATTGTTTCTGAGAACTTTTATAACATTTATTATAAAACATAAGCATACATATACATAGCATACTAAATAATAATATTATCACTTCAAAAAAACAATTTAATTTTGATACTTTTCACAAGAATAAAATTTTTTTTAATATCAAGTTCGTGTTTTAAAAATTCATAAAACTGTAGATTTATAATTCAATGCATAATTTCAATTAGATTTGTTTAATTAGACTTTTTCATTAATTCACCTATTGTTCACTAATGAAAATTCACTAATTGAAAACATTAAATCTAGGATGACAAGAAAAATTAATAATTTTTAAATGTATATGTTTATCCGTGAAATATTAAAAAATTTCCAAATAAAGTCCAAAGTAAAATACAAAATGGTTATTTTAGAAAAAAAAAGAAAATAAATAAATTAAAAAGGACAGAATAGTGAAATAAAGAACTGTCTTTTTAAATAAAAAACATATGGTCATTATATTTATTATAATATTAATGAATTATTAAAACTTTGATTATGCAAAGTAGTGAAATCTTTGATTTCACTTATATCTTATTATCAATGAAAAGAAAACGAAAAAAAAAAATTTACAATTAATATGAAAAGAAAAATTCATTGATCTACTAGAGGACGTTTCAGTCAAAGAAAATTTCTCTTCATCTGATCAATACTCTTCAGACATAAAAAGGTATGATAGTACTTATTTATTTACATATTTATAAATTAAATTGTCCAATGAAAAACAGAAACAGTAATAATACTTATTAAATATTTGTTTAGTGGTAATATAATTGTATATGCGAAGAACAAAGATTTTATATCAATGTGACGTATTTATAGGTTATACATTCTACTGTACATCAATTTAACGTAGCGATAGTATATGATATTCTACTGTATAAACAATATTTTTTATAGTATAAAGAATTTTAAAACGTGATATCAACAATGTCAAGATATATGAGAAGGGGAATATTACCGTTTGAGGACAAACGTTTTGACAGTCAATTATTTTACAAGAAAAATATTTTTCAACTAGACCTTGATCACATTGACAGCCCTCAGGAGTTAAGACGTCAGAGATATTTAAAAATTCAAAAAAGGTAAAACGTATTACAAAAAGAATTGAAATACAAAGAAATGAAGTGATCATTGACAATAGAATATATTTAAATATATATTTCAATTAATATTTATCGTTCTTGATAATCTAAGAAATTATGTTTATATAGAAATAGAGATATGAAATATAATGCTGGACGAGACATAATCGAAATTTTTAAATCTGACGATGAAGAAGAAAAAGAAGAAGAAGGAGGAGAAATGGAATTTGAACCTAGTAACAAGTCCGAGAAAAGATATAAACGATCCAAACATTATGCCAATCAATTTATGTTGTCTGAATGGTTGACTGAAATGCCTTGGGATATTCTAGGCAATTGGTTTATGGTAGTTTGTCCTGAAGGCAAAAGAACCTTATTAGTTGCACGCAAAGTATATATCATATATATTGATATAAGCTAAATAATAAGGAAACATTTTATTATAAATAAAAATATTACAATTATTTTAATAGAATACAACAAAGGCTTTTAACAGACGTGGTAATAGGGTAGGAAAATTTCAATCTTTACTGCCTGGAGGAAATCCTGATGAACATCATAGTCATTGCACTATTTTGGATTGTATATGGATAGAAAAAAAAAAGACATATGTTGTCTTGGATGTGCTAGCATGGTCTAATCAATCCTTTTTAAATTGTGATGTAATATATATATATATCTATATATCTATATATATCTCATTTATATCATCGAATATGTTATAAAATTGAACATTTCTTTTTAATGAAATTTTTTATTTCAGACAGCATTTCGATTCTTTTGGTTGAAATCAAAATTTGAAGATATAGCAGGATTGAAATATGGTGGAATTCGTAACAATACTTATCCTATTTTACTTTTACCACATACATATTTTGGTTGTTCTCTAGAATCAATCGTAGCGGATGTATCTGCTATAGCACCTTTGGATGGAATTTTATTTTATCATAATGATGCATTATATACTCAGGGTCGCACACCTCTTGTAACATGGTTGAAGGCTTTTATGTTACCTGAAGTACTTGGAATATCTTTACCTTCTCCACATGACAAAATACCTGATGATTACATAGACATCAAGCATTATTTGCTAAATTTCAAAGAAAAGAAGCAGAAGGAGAAAGCAATTGCTTCAACAAGCAATGTAAGTTTGAAAAACATATCACTAAAAACTGATAATGAAATTGAGTCATTACTAAGGATATTAAAAAATTCATTATAATTGTTCATATAAATTTTATTTAATGATATGTATATTTTTTTTATATAACAGATGGAAATTGTGGACGAGGATATTGAAACAATATAAACTTGGACTTAAACATAATAGACAATCTTCTGACTGAAGAAATATACAATATATAAGTAATTGATGTTCTAATTTAATATAACTAAATTATATTTCATTCGTAACAAATTTATTATCTGTGTAATAAATATATAATTAATCTAATCAAAAAGTAAAAAAAAAAAAAAACTATATAACCATATGTCAAATACATTATAACTCATCATAAAAATAATGCATGTAACATGTCTAAAGATTTTTCTGTCATATATAATAAAACACGCTTCATAATTTCTGGATGCATTATCTTCATCTAAACAATAACAATAATAAATAAATAAATAATAATTTTAAATTTAATGCTATTACTTTATATATCAGTAAATTAGAAAATTTATTTATAATTAACAACTAACCTTGTTGTTCATTAAAGTTCCTCTAGGTAAACTGATTCTATGTAAAGTGCATAGTCCTAATTCTAATCCAGCAATTTTTTTCATTTGAACCTGTAGACACTTGCGAAACCTTTGTATGTGTTCAATAGTCAGGTTTATTACTATCTGTGTTTCATTATTTTGATTTTCCATTATACTGTAAATTAATTTATGATGTAAATTTTTATTATTAATATATTATATATATATATATATATATGTATATGTATATATAATAAATTATAATAATTATAGCTCTTTTAAATATTAATATCAAAACTTACACATTTAAAATATTTATTAGATCTAAGGTACTAAATTTAGCAGTAATTGTATTTGTAGATGATAATCCAGGCACTATATATTCTAATCGAACTTCTTCGGTACTGTTCGGATAATTTTCTTCGCTAGTAGGTAAAATTATAATTGGAAGTAGCCACATCAAATCGTCTTCTTCGATAGGTAATGCAATTATAAGACAGTCAAACATACGATTAAAAGTGGAATGTACAACTTTCATACAGGTACGAGTACCACGGCACAATAACAAAGGCAATTTGACAGAATTGCCGGCCTTTAAATCATTATTTGTCTTCAATGATAGAAAAAATCCTATATAAATACACTTTTCTATATTTTTCTCTTGATCAAGTTTTTTTGCATAAACTTCAACCTGTAATAAATAAATAAATAAATATATATATATATATATATAATCTTTTTCGTTTAATGTTAGCATCATTACACATAATTATCTTGTTTAGTTTTATATATTTTTTAATAATTTTAAGATATGAATAAAAGAAAATAAAAAAAATTATAATAGATAAAACTTAAACCTTTAGCAAAGGTAAATTCATAATATCTGATATTGTATTTTCTATAATAGATAAATGTGCATCATATGCAACATTTTCTTGTGACAAATTAGTTGCTATTTCTTCCCTTAATCGTTTTCCATATAATTTGAGAGTAGTTTTATCATCATATTGAAATCCAAATAATGCTGATACTCCATAAATATTCCATGTTAAAGATATTATTTCTAGAATATAGAACGTGTGAAAATGTTAAATTTATTATAAATATATGAGTACAAAAGGAAAAAGATACATAAATAAATAAAAATATATTTTTCTAATTACTGTACCATCTAATGTTGTTGTGTCCCCTTCCTCCTCTGGGGTTAACGATTGTTCTAAACAAAATTTTAATCTAGGTGTACTATACGGTGTTTGCACTGTTATCCGACTAGTACCGGGTAAAGTACTTGTATTTTCCATTATTCGATAATTAATACAGTAATATATTTATATATAAAATACACTACATAAAATTCATAAAACTTCATTCTTAAACTTTTGCAAACCGTTCTCCCGCCAATTAAAAAACATATATCTACAATTTTCATGAGATGTGCAAGTTCGTTATAACATTGCCATTGGTGCCATCTAACGGATAAAAATAAAATAAACAAAAAATTTAATATCTTTTAATTTAATGCAGATACAAGATGTATATATATATTTTTTTATTCAATAAATAATTTAATTTAAAAGAGATACATAAAACAAAAAGCTTTAATAAATTATTTTGCTGGAGAATCGAATGTAATGTGTATGAAAATTAGTTAAGCACGCTAATTGGTTCGTCCTTGTAATTGATTCTTATTGGATAATAGTGCTACCAATAAATTTAAATATCGAGAACGTTGTTTTGCATTCGTCAGAATGATTTAGTAGCTGTCAAAGTTTTGTACACGTTTGTTTTTATCATCATATTTAAATAATTATTAAAATATTAATTAATTGAATATGAATTAAAATATTAATTAAAAAATATAAGTATCGATCAGTAAGTTGTAAGGAACGCGTACGTGTAAATAAATCGATATATGTTTTTCCTTTTTTATTTTTTTATTTAAAAATAAATATTTATAAAGGCTCATAGATTATACAAACTCTTAAATACTCTCTTTGGTTTATAACAAATATATATATATATGTATATATATATATATGTGTGTGTGTGAAATTCCCTATATATAGTATAATTTGTGATATTAACTTTAATCATAAAAAGCTAACCTAAGTAATCAATGTAATTACCGTCCCAATTGTAAATATTTTTTATATAAACATGATTGATAATATTGTACAATATCTTTCGATATTATTATTAATAACGATGATGGCTTTTAGAAACTTTCCTTCTACATAATTAAATTTTAATGCTATTAGAGCCACTTCGAATAACCTCGGCTAACTTTAATCAAAGCTTAATTCGATCATCAGTGTAGCAGACAGTAAACCTTGTAAATATATTCGTTCTTGATCTATATTTTCATTATATCAATAATCATTTAATAATCTTATATATAATAGTGAAACAAACAGAATATTAATTAAAATAATCTTAGAGAATATATATTTGCATTCCATATGCATATTTCATACTATGTATTTTCATACTATGTATATCTGAAATGTTTAAGTGGTTATTGATATCACGGGAATATAGGTTAGAATGACATATAGTTAAAAGTTCTACTGTTGGCTAAACTGCTGGCATCGAGTTATCCTTGATTAAAAAGTTAATCAAACTTCGGGTCAAAATGGCGTTCGTTTAAAATGGCAAAATTGACAAAATTAGTGACGCAACGTGATTCTGTTACTGAGATTACTGATTGAGATCTATGATCTTGACACGTTTTGTTAAGAATTCAAGACAGTATGAGTAATAGTAGAAATTCTCTCTTAGACGCTATACAAAGTCAGACGTTATGTAAATTAAATATATTCGACGTTATACATATGATGTTCGTTTGAGGATTATTCTTGCAAGAAGTTATGTACCTAACAATATTTAAAACGTTATAAAAAAACGCTAAATATTTTGGTTTTGGATGCTCAATTAAGAATTTGTCAATAAATCTGAGGACTTAACTCTACATATATACATATATTTTAAAACATATACCTTTATTAGGTGATATTTCAATGAATACGAGAAACTTTAATGACATTACGACATCTAGTGACAATGTGACGTACCGCTCCATTCGCGCGGAGAGTCAAAGAATTGAATTTCTTTAGCCTATCTCAAATCTAAGAAATATTTTGAGAATGTTAGAGCGTGTTATTGAAAGTTTAAATAAAAAAAATTAAACGGATAAATACATATTAATTTTTAACCTGTAAAATAAAAGACATCGTTCTGTATCATTCAAAACGCAAACAGTCGTGGCAATTTATGTATATGATCTTTAAATGGTATATAGCAACCGCTACAAGTGCTATTGACATCTAGCGGTACTTCGATGAAGGACACTCCTGGCGCCATCTACCGAGACACTATCTTCTGAGACTCCATCTACCGTATTTGTTATTCTTTAATAAGATCAGAGCACAATACCTACCGAGATAACAATTTAAGTTAAAAGCAAACAGTATTTATCCGAAGAACTCCATTATTGTCATATAACAATACTTTTACGAATATAAACGGTGAACTTAAGAAAGAACAATTTTGAGAATAATGTCAAATAATTGAGATAAGAATAATTTCAATTCTTTTGTTACGGGGAAATCGATTAAAATGTTTTGTTTTTGAATTTTATTCTATAAAAGGAAGTTTATTTGGCAGGATAGACAGGGATGGAAATCTGCGGACTTTTTGCTTTTTCTATTCGTTATACATGTAATTTTATTATACCGCAACTATTATATTGCCAATTTCTAATCATCAATGTAGTGATATCAGAAGTTCGATATAACTTAAATAAAATTGTAAATCTTGAGACAATTTATTAATAACAGGTATATAATATTCGTGGAATATAAAATTGAAAATAAAAATTAAGCTTTGTAAAAAATTATATTTCTTCATAAGAAAGCATTACGCAAACAACTGTGATAATAAAGAAATAAAAATAAAGATAATCAGATTATGAAATATAATCAACGTTTTATTAATGAAATTTATGCAAAATAGAGAACACATAAATGACAATAAATTTAATATAAAAATAATCATTAATAAGTAGATACTAATAATCTATAATAATTAATATATTAAATTAATAAATTTCGATTATTATTTATTGTGTCAATATTTTGTAAACCTATTTAACATATAATTGTTTTAAATAAATGGTCAATATTTGTAATAAAATATCAGCACGTGATATAAGTGATCAATATTATCAATACCGATTGATAAAAAAATTGCCGATATATTAATTAAAATATTTGTAAATATAACAATTTATCAATATAACAATATTTCGTAAATAATAATAATCTTATAAATCAGTATAAATAATAATAATAATATTTCTTATATTGTAAATAATTATAATTATTTATATCGATTAATTACATTATCTACTGATATTTCATTATAAATTATTCATAAACCTGGTTGTTCAGGTTTTTCAGTATTAGTCAGCATTTTTCTCGTAAGTGATAAATATTAGAAAATAATATTAAAAGAAAAAGATCTTTTATTTTGAGTATTACTATGAGCTGTGTAATAACGATTTCCAATTTTTTCAACAAAATGTTATATATTTTTATATCGTATGAAATCGTACGTTAAGAGAGATTCATTCATATATATAAGCATGACTTTCAAGGACATATAAGATCAGAAATGAAAAAAACATTTTGGATAATACTTCGCGGTTATAAATATTTTTTACTTTTACGATTTTTACATTTATTTTTCTTTCTTTCTTTTTTTCTTTTCATTTTTCACAGTTAAAGTGTGTTCATTGCTTTTTTTCAGAGTATTACAGACTGCAATACAATTCACAGATCAATCAGTCAATGATAATCAACATCAACGTATGTATTTGAATAAGACGTATTTTTTATGGTTAAAAGTATTTTTTATTATTACGATTTATTAGATTAAATATAATTGTGTGTGTATTTTTTTTTATTGATGGTTAAGGTGTGTCCACTGTTGTTTCTATTATCATAAGATTATTTCAATATTACTTTTCAGACCAGTTAATGATATTCAATAGAAATGAATGTATTTGAATAATACTTTGCGATTGAATATCTTTGCAGTTAGATATATTTGTTGCTTTTGTAATAATTTATCTCGTTAAATGTGATTTATCTTTTCCTGTTTTCTTATTCATGATTAAAGTGTATTCATTGCTGCGTCTATTGTTATAAGACAATTTTAGTATTATTTAACAGACTAACCAGTCAGTAATATTCAACAGAAACATATGCATCGCTATAAAATACAATAGGAAGCAGATATTCCATGGATTTATTACGAGTGTCATGAAAAGAAAAAACAATAAAAAGAACCATAAAACCAAATACTTTTTTAAAGGTGAAATTTTTGACCTTGCATGACCTTAAAGGTCATCCTCATGCAAATGAACAAATTCACCTTGACATACAGTTTCTTACGATATAAAAACGTATGTAGCATATCATTAAAATAATTCAAGATCACATTTCAAGGTGATCCCTTGACAAATATTGAAGATAAAAAAAATATAATATCCTCTATTACTTAATTACGTAAAAAAAAAAAAAAAAAAAAAAAAAAGAACTTTTCCTTTTAACATTTTTAAAAAATTTTCTAATAATTATCATTTACAAGAAAAATGTTGATTAGTAATATCGTGAACACTGTATAATGTACATTTATTTTATGAAACAAAACTTATCGTCCATTAATAAAAATACTGATTAAATAAAGAGCAGTGATAAATTTTTTACTGCTTTAACCTCCAACTAGCGAGTTTTAGCCAGTTTCAGCACGAGATTTAGCATCCCCACTCTCTTTTATTGAGAGAATTATTGCGCATGCGTATAACGAATGAATGATATTGTCAGTGCCGTAACATTTTCCGTATTTTCCCGATCCCAATTGACAATATAGTATTATTTTGTTACATATATGGTAAAGCTATCGTTTACAAGGAATCATTCAATATTTTTCTAGCCTCATTTTATATACGGGATAAAAAAGGTTAACTCAACAGGAGGACCCTACAGGTTTGTTTCTTGAAGGCAATAAACCGGTTTTGTAAAGAAAAAAGAAAAAAAAAAGACGTAGAAAAGTAAAATAAATTTTCCGATGTTGAGTTCGCACTTTGTATTCGTAACGCCTCATATGTTCCTATATTAAGTAATCGGAATTTTCGAGACAATATGATGGTCAATTAAAGGCATACATAGACATACCAATTATCGATATGTATGGTAAATATGTTAATTTATTTCTTAATTATTAGATATGTATTATTTTTTGTTTTAATAATTCTTATGATATCATATAATTTCGTTGTTTTGTTTAAGATATTTGTTGCTTCAATCATATTTTTATCTGATATTTTGTTTTATTTATGATATCATATTAGTAATTTCATAAAAATTTTTATCTGATATTTTGTTCTGTTTATGATATATTAATAATTTTATAAAAATTGTTATTGAAATTGTTTTCGCGTAATTAATAATTAGATTAAAAGAAAAGAGAAAATCGATCTACCGATTGTTCTATTGTTTTATCATAGTTCAAGTTTGTCAATGAGGATTAAAATTCTTTGTTGAGTTGTTAGAGATATTTATTCAGATCGATATTTCAAATAAATCGTCAGTAAATATTTATGATAAATTATCAACAAATCTACGACAGCCCAGACGCAACCGAGACATTTAATTAGATATTATACTTATCGAAAACATTCGTATCATTTATTATATACAGTTCATTTATTTTCTAAACGTTACATAATTAATAAATCACTGATCAAAGAAGTATTTGAAAGTGACTAAAATATAATAACATCGAGCATAATTAAAAGAAACGAATCTGAGATGTAAAGCCATTGGAAATACCTTTCGCTCGTCGGTTTAATCCGACGAAATGCGTCTTTATCTTCGTGGCAATTATAAAAAAAATCGAAGTTAGATATAAAATTGTAAGAAGAAGAGGAGGAAGAAGATTACAAAAAAAAAGAAAGAAAAAAGTGAAGAAAAAAAAAGAGAGAAAGAGAATGAAAGGACGATAGTGTGATGGGACGTTTCAATGATTACGCACATTTAATTATCTCGTACTTTTTCTCTCTTCCAGCAGCTGTTTCGCGCGTTACACGTTCTCAAATACATGCAGAGTCACATACACACTCATACATAGTTACGTTATATACATTTAGTAAGAATAGCTCTCTCTCGCTTCGAGATACTTGGCAGCATTCAGTACGACTTTCACGATGGCTGAGACTGGTAGTTCTAACGGTATCATCGACTTGTTCGAGGATCTTTTAAGGATTCTCAAAGAGGAAAAGCTCTTTGATGCGAAATGTAATCAATCAGTGATTAATTTTCGGCATCCGCAGGATCTCAAGGTAAGCAAGTGTACGGATTGCGTCGTATTTATCAAATTTAAGAATTATCTTTTTGAGAGGGAAAAAAAAAACGAGCAAACCAACAAACATAAGAAGAAATGTATACGCCGACTGTTAACGATAACGACTTTGGTTAGCGATTAAAAAATTGGTACAGGTCAGTTGTAAAGATTCGTTACGTTGTAGTTTCTTCAGTATTGCTAGTTTTATAAAATGAAAAAAAAAAAAAAGAAAAAAGAAAAAAAAAGAAAAAAGAAAAATGTATTCTTCGTTCGAGCGTTCGAATAATTTTCATTGTCGACTGACAATACATTTTTCGAGATATTTATAGTGCAATGAACGTTTATCAAATATTGAAGATTAATCATATCAGATTAATTCGTAGTTGTAATAAAACGGATAATATTATTGTCCGTGTTCGTTCAATGTACTCTCTCGTAATATATATTCTCTATTTCTCACTTTATCTAACTCGTTTTACCGGTGATCTTTGATACATAGAATACTATCATGTTTAAACATTTTGGTTTGTTATTTATTTTCAATTGTCATTTCTAAGATTTCGTTATTTTATTTAAAATCGATATCTACATTTACAGAATATAATACCGTTAACGTTAAATGATGACGGTGCTAGTTCCGAGGAAATCGATATTATCATACGACAAATAATAAAATATTCGGTGAAAACATTTAGTCCGAACTTTCACAATCAACTTTACGCGGGTGCAGACGAATATGGAATTGTCGGTTCTTGTCTCACCGATGTTTTTAATTCGAGTCAGTAAGTAACTCCATGAAAGCATCATAATTATTTTTTAACATATCTAATATCATTTAAAATTGTTAGATATACGTACGAAGTAGGACCGGTTTTTACATTGATAGAACATGAAGTGTTAGAGAAATGTTTAAAGCTCGTTGGATATCCATCGATACCGGAAGCCGATGGTATTTTATGTCCAGGTGGTAGTATATCTAACATGTACGCAATGGTAATGGCCAGGTATAAGAAATTACCGGAAATCAAGAGAATGGGATGCAGTGGTTTTCCACCTTTGGCATGCTTTTCCAGTGAAGAAAGTCATTATTCTATAATGAAAGGTGTTCATTGGTTAGGTATTGGCACCGAGCATGTTTACAAGGTTCCTATATATTTTTTTATAAATTTAATTCATTTCAAAATAAAAAAGAAAAAAGAAAATTTTCTTGATTCTAATCATACATCTATCTTTTTTGTTTTTTTCTTCTTATTTGATATAGATCAAGTCCGACCAGTTAGGAAAAATGTTACCAAATGATTTAAAAAGAGCGATAAACGAGGCCAAGGCCAATGGAGAATTACCATTTTTTGTTAATGCAACGTGCGGAACCACGGTTCTCGGTGCTTTCGATCCATTGCCAGAAATAGCAAAAATCTGCGAAGAAGAATCTCTTTGGATGCATGTTGACGTTAGTACTTGTACGAAGAAACGAATCATTCTAATATAATCTATTATTTATCGTAAACTCATTAATGAAATCATTTTACAGGCATGCCTCGGTGGAACTTTATTGCTTTCCGAAAAGTATCGCGAACGTTTACGTGGAATCGAATTGTTCGTAATTAAATTTAATTAAATTTATTAATTCAATTTATTAATATTAGTTTGTTAAATATTAATTTATTAAATTTAATCTACTTAATTTAATTTATTTATATTAATTTGCCAAATATTACTTTATTAAATTTAATTTATTATCATTTATTTAAGTAAATTTATTAGTGGTACGTTCTCGACGCTCGTAAAAGATTCTCGTATTTTGGAAGTTTTTTTTTCTTTTTTTTATTCAGGAAAAAAGTTAAAATAAATTGAAAAATTAATAATTTGCATTGTTCCTTTATGTTCTTTTTTTATGGTTATAATTTGGTATAAACTTTGTAAACTGCATATGCGTCAACCATCCGACGAAAATCCAGATAACGTTACAATTTTCTACGTAGTAATACAAATTAACATTTAATACCGTATTGTAAAATAATGTCTTTAGATAAGAGTTATTGGTTTATTTCTTTTTTTAATCTCAATCTTCAGTATTTTTTCAATAAGTTAAAAAATTTACATTTTAAACGACAAATATACTTTGTTCTTTTTTTACTCAA
>NC_057702.1:3717516-3787516 GCF_014466175.1 Vespula pensylvanica
TTATATCATTGATCTAATCGAGAAGTATGGAGCGAATTTGTAAAAAGAAAAAAAAAAAAGATAGAAAACACACATGCACATACAGGATTTTTCCACATCTTATTCCTCCATCTATCTTTTTCTTTCACTTATTAATTCTTCTTATAATTATTACACTTTTTTCTTTCTATTCTTATTGTTTCTTTTCTTTTTCATATCACTTTTCATATCTTCATTTGTATCATTTTGTCTTCCTTCGAAGAATAATAAACACGTTACGTTAAGTATAACGAATGAAGATGCACGATCATTTCGCTTCTTAAAAAATTCTAAGGATCCAGAAAGATCACTTGATCGTTCGATCGATAGGTACAAATAAGAATAATAAAAAGAATTCGACTCGTAGCAACGAATAAGGGAAATATTGTCTTTATTAATATAAACGTTTGGCCGTTGTTCATGGGGGTTGAAGGTTGGGAGATGGCATGGGGAGGACGGGCTGGGACGGGTGATAGTAAGTGCATGGAGTACAAATATTTGTTAATATTTTATCTGCATTAAAGATCGTAAAGGAGCTTAGAAGAATATCGATGTAAAAAGTAAAGACTGCCGAGATCTTTCTAACAGTCTAATCGTAACGAAAGTATATCTTCTTTCTCTTTCTCTTTTACTCTCTTTCCTTCTGTCTCTCTATTTTCAATTACTCGTAATCAAGTACAGAGAGTTTTAATTATTTCTTTTTCAAACAAGTCGTTAAATAATACGCAACTATTACAAAATACAATCGTTATAAAATTATAATTCGACATTTTTCTCGCATAAAATGATCAATCACGACAGGCAATAAGGCATATCGTTATTTTTTTTTCTTGCGATTGTTCCCTTAAACATAATTCAAAACTCGCATTTACGACTCAATATGAGCCAATAGCGAAACGTAACCCAGACGAAAGTCAATGTAAAGTTACGTGGAAATATATATATATATATATGTATATATATATATAAATGTTGTCAAACACACTTAAATCGTTTCTTCACGTAACTATATATATATATATATATATATATATATATATATATATATATATAAGTAATATTTTTAAAAACGCGTCCTATATGTACAAACTCATGGCACTACGTTATTCGGTATCAAAAAATCCTCTTTTTTCTTTCTATCGTGAAAAAATAAAAAAAAATAAAAATAAAAAAAAAAAAGAAGAAAATATTCGTTAATATATCGTATGTACATTCCTTTACGTTTGACGGAATCTCAGCCTCGATTGGTATATAAAACGCCCGAAACTTCTTTGTACAAATATAGATTCCAAATACATATTTATCATATCAAAGACACATTTTATCACTCACTTTGTAACACGCACCTTCGTATCGCACACGCACACGCACACAGTTTTTTCTTCACATATTTACAAGAAAAAATAAAAAATAAACTATATGTAAATATTCTCTCGTAAAAAATATTTGTCCCATATTACACGCTATATATCAATCGAATGTATCAACCGTCTAAGGCGTCTACGTGATGATTCATAAGATTAGGCTTCTCAGGGTTTATTCGTTCGTTCTCGTAAAAAAAAGCGCATGAGATTAAATTCGTTCTTTTCTTCTTTTTTTTTTTTTCTTATCATACGCAAATCAGACGCACCGATTTCATTGTAAGTAATTACTTTAATTAAGTAGATACTCTGCGAAGTGCACTTAATGTATTGCTTTTACGTTTTTGTATAAAACGATGATATACCTGATATGTTGTTCTTTTTTTTTTTGTTTGTGTGTTTCTTTTTGGTCCCTTTCACAGTGACCTGACGATTAACACGATTAACACATTCGCCCGATTGTTGAGGATTTAAATAACCGCGAAACAATTAACAAAATTGTTTTGAAATTTCCTACGATGCGCGTGATCCCCGTTTGGCGTAATACATAAACAATATCTTGAATTGAATCCAAAAGAAAAAAAAAGAAAATTGTAAACCGTACCTAACGAAGGTATTTGTTGTTGTTTTTCTTTCTTTTCTTTTTGGAGACGCAGCAAATGTGTTAAGAGAAGAAAAAAGAAATCATTATTTCTTTTTCTTATCAACGTTCCTCGATGATCATTATTCGTTAATGTCAAACGAAGTAATACTATCAAAACGATGTTAATACGGTCGATCGTTCGTTCAATAGTACTTGTCCTGATCGAGATCAGCACGAATGTGTTGTTGACCGTGACTATTACGTTTCAATGTCGCGGACTCGTATTCCAAACTTTTCGGATATAATTTTGGACTTCCAAGGCCGTTCACGTTCGGATTACTTTTTCCACGAAGCGTACCGTTTCCGTTCGTACTACCGGAAAAACTAGGTTGTCTCTTGGCGTTTACCTGTCGATAATAATATTATTTATTATAAAAGATCATTCGAATTATGGATAAAAAAAGGACAAATATCGTTTTATCGCATATTTCATACCTCCTTTAATGGCACTGTGACGTAAGGATTTTGCTTACTGATGTAATGAGGACTTCCTGGTACACGAGGTTTTCTTCGTTTCAAATAATAGAAGCAGAGAACCGCTGTTAGAGCTAATCCGATGAAAAATCCAACGATGCAACTACCTACGACAGCTCCTACCGACACGCTGGCACTTTCTACGCTGGATGGCAAAGCGTTTACGTCTGAAATTATCATGAGAATTAATTTTAAATCCCTAAAGAAAAAGGGAGAATTAATTTATCTTCCGTAATTAAAAATAATCCCATTTCACAGCGAAAAGTTTTTTATTCGTACATTGCACGTTATTATTTATTGTGGATTTAAAGTACGAAAAGAGAGAAAGAGGAGAGAAATAAAAATTAAAATAATATATGAACAAATATATATTAAACCGAAAGATGTTCTTCTCGAGTATAAAAAGATTAGTAAAACGGATTTATAACTTATGTGAAATTGGTATTCCTTGAAACATTAAAGTATATAAATGCAAAGTAAAGTTGCATAATTGAGATATCAAAATTTGGATTCTTTCCTCAAACCGTTCGAATATCTCAAAATGCATCAACATAGTTACATTCGTTTTTGAATTATTTTTGTATATATAACCGATGCTTATAATACAAACTAGCAATGCATTGAGTTTGGTATAACAAAAATGGCGTGAAACTTAATCTTGAATAGAGGTTAGTTTTTGTAGCATCATGACGAAAAATATAGTCGCGCTCGTTGGATTAATATTTCTCAAATGACGAAATGTTTCGTAATGCAATTTTAATTAAGAGGTTAAACGTCGTTCGAAAAAATTTTGTTTCGTTGATGAATTTGATCGCTTACCGTTGTCCGTACAATCCGTAAGACAATCTCGAGTTTCCCGATTGAGTCCTTGACACATTCCATTACCATGTTGAAGACACTGACGTTTTCGATGTTGTTGACGATCATTATCGCACGGGGTCCAACGGGACCATGTATCCCAGCCTAGTAAAGACTCGCAGCTAGGCATTTCGCAGGTTTCTCTTACGAGTCTGGGTCCGTCACAACTCTCTGGTCCGATGCATTCTCTTGTCCTCGTACGAACGCCAACACCGCAAGAAGCCGAACATTCGGACCAGTCAGTCCAACAGGACCATTGTCCTTCTACTACGCCACTTCCGAAAGTTGTTGTTCTACATGGATGAATGTTACATATTCTCGTTTGTACGGATATTCCCTCGCAAGGTGGTGACTCGCATTGTCTTCTCTGCGTTCATTCAAACAATTTAAAGAAATAATTATATTTTATTATTGGATATTAACGAACGTGTTATATTATTAATAAAAATTATGAAAAATGTATAACAACAAAAAAGGATATTGCTGATATAATAATAACGAAGCTTTGATATTTACTCTACGCTGTGAGCCCCCTCCACAAGGTCGATCGCAAGGATACCAAGTTGACCACTCGCTCCAACCGCTTTCGACCACACTATCTCCGTACCCGTTGATATTCGTTCGCAAACAGGAACCATCGTCTCTACAATAACGTTCTTCCTCTTTCGCAAATTGGACTCTCACGCTTGAGGGATCGTCCGTTTGTGCACGACAGCTAAATCTGAAACGCTTTTCAGTGTAACCCACGCTTCCATTTTGTATCGATGCGTTCACGGCTAACCAAGGTGTCCACCCTGAATATCTTCTAGTCTCTCCGCATTGCTGAATGTTGCATTCCTCGACCTACGTATGGATCAACGTTATTATCTGCATTCCATTCGTCTATTTATCCAAACATCCATCCATCCATCCATTCTTCCATTCATCAATTCTATTAAAGCTGACGGTACGTTAATATATTTCACCTGAAAATCACATCCGATGCATTCGGCACCACCTTTCCTAGGCGAGGGATTGTCACAAGTTCTTCTTCTAATTCGAAAGCCTATGAAACGGGAAAGAAAGAGAGAGAGAGAGAGAGAGAGAGAGAGAGAGAGAGAGAGAGAGAGAGAGAGAGAGAGAGAGAGAGAAGGAGATCATTTAGTTTTGTTAAGTAAGTTATTTCATCAATGAAATAAAATGTCTTACCTCCGTTGCATGGCCGAGTACAGGCATTCCATGCGCCCCAAGAAGACCATTGTCCATTTTGAGGCGGTGGAGTAACTTTCGCTGGCGTAGGACAAGGTGGTAGATCGATACATACGATGTCATCGTGATCGTGTCCTACGCAGACTCGGCCACCGAAAGCTGGAGAGGGATTCGTACAACTACGTCTACGTGTTTTCATAGCAAAGCCGCAAGTTTGAGAACAGGCTGACCAAGCTGACCAGGTTGTCCAACCGCCATGAACTGTACAGTTGGTCACTCTAACGCGTGCTCCAACACAACTTGTACCACCATGCTGTGGAGGTGGATTGTTGCACTCTCTAGTCTGGCATTGACAAGTATCGGTGATCTGGAAATGAATTAGAATGTAAGTTGTCTCAGGTATCCAACATAATCTCTCGCGTGATAGGACAGTATACCTCTTCGTGATCAAAGTAGGAGTGTGTATGAGAATGACCATGAGACGACTGTTCTCCAGTGCCATGTTGACAGGCCGACCAGGCACTCCATGCACTCCAACCACCATCGACTGGATCAGTGAGAACTGGACATTTCGTAACCTCCTGATGCCAGTGAGTCGCAAGATGATTTTGCTTAGGTGCTTGGGCGCACTTCATCAAGTGTTCGTTCCAACCGCAATATGGTTCTTGCGCGTTCAAGCATGCCTGACGACTGCGATGACGATGACATTGAACTGCTGGTATTCTAATAAATAAAAATCACATCATCGAATAAAAATAAGGATCAAGGTATCAACGAATACCGTAATCAGACGTGTTTTTCGCATCAAATTTGTTTTTACCTCAACAAACCAATTTCCATGCCAACGTATAAACTTTGCGTGTCTTTTAAGAATTGCAATGTGGTTGGCATCGATGGAAGTGGACCCCATATCTCGACTACGCAAGTTTCTTGAGTCCTCGGAAGTACAGATATTTTCTTTATCAATCTCTCGGTCGTTGCAACATATAATACGGTTACGCCACGATGTAATTTAGTTGGTGTAAGATCGACAGCGATCTGCGTGAATCTCTCCAATGTTACGGTGTGTAATGGCGTCAACGTGGAGCTTTGGACAGCATCGTCCATCAATTGGTACCTTTGATTATCGATTATCAAATGAGGTGCCGTGTTCGATGGTGATGCACAATGTTCCCTGTTGTGATGAGGAACAGGTCGCCTTTCCCATGCGGCTCCTAAGTTCTCTTGATGTTTGAAAGGTCCATTGAAGCTTGCTACGATACTGGACATATTGAAGGCACAGATCGCCGAGCCAGCTATGCCGTTACTGTAAAAACGACGATTTACTATGGCAAAAAGAAGATTCAAACACATTCTCTGTTTCTCTCTCTCTCTCTCTCTCTCTCTCTCTCTCTCTCTCTCTCTCTCTCTCTCTCTCTATCTATCTCTATCTCTCACTCGCTCATTTGCTCTCACTCGCTCGCTCGATTTCTCTAATCTTTCTTTGATATTTATCAAAAAATTAGCTTCGCGCGAATGATACGTCACTTTGTTATATAATATTACCCTCATATTCATCCTCGTACTCGACTTATGAACAGACATAAAATAACGTTTCATTAATAAGATTTTTTGTTTTCTTTCGTTCCTCTTTCCTCTTTACTTTTTGCTTAAAGAAATATTATTATCCACATTTTTAACGTACATCGGAGTCGTGAAAGTCGCATAGACTATCCTTTCTTCTGGATGATAGACAGCACCCTGAATCTCATCGTAATAGAAAGGGAACTCGCCCGGAAGGGAACAATTCAAGCGAGCTTTGCTGAAAGTCATCCAGACATCCTTCATCATGATCTGTCCGCCTCGATCGTTCTTGCAAACCCGAGCTATCCTCGAATATATTTTCTACAACGAAAAATGTTAAACGCTTCGTTAAATCCTCCTCAGACATGCTGTTCACAATTGTAAGCAATGGCACGTAACGATGTCGTCGACAATGGATATAAAAATGAGAAAAAAAAAAAATAAAAAGGAAGGCGAATAAATCGATTTTACCTTGCCACAATTGATATATTCTACTGCGGTTTCACGAAACAGAAAGTACACGTGATCTTCGGTCTCAAAGCTACCAACGAATTGTGGATCATTCAGCCATCTGAAAAGAATAAATTTTCAATGATCGATATGATTGTTAAAGTTTAAATAAAAAACTATAAATTAAAGGGTTCAAAAGTTCAATCGTTTTATAATCTCCTTTTGCATGTAGTTTTTAAATAATAAAAAAAATTATTAAATATGTGTGGCAGTGTTTGGTAATATGCACTTTGAAAAACATTTTCTAAAAATAAAAAAAATCAAAATAATAAGTCATTTGTCTAGAGTCATCGATGTCAGATCAAGCAAAGTTCTTTTGTATGGCGATTATGGTGGCGAAAATTTTATTTAAATCGGTTCAGTCATTTTTAAAATATTACTTTGCACAGATTTAAACATAATTTTGAGAAAATAGCGTTTAAAGTTTTAGATATACGTAACATCGAACTTGACAGGATTGATTTGAAACGTTCATAAATTTGTCAATTTTTGAAATTTTCTGATGAAATTTTCAGATAATATATTCTGAAAAGATAATGCTGTCGGATGAAGATATATTTGAATAATCGATTTTGTAAACTTTCTAGATGTAGGTAGGTATGTAATTTCCATTTTAGTTTCCATTTTAGTCCAATGGCATACTAATTTTGTTACCTGGAATCGTACTGATGGGTCCTGAGATTTGGTGATGCGAGAGTCCTGTAGATCGCAGGATCGGATCCAGAAAAATCAGTTGGTGCCCCAGCGAAGAGTCCACCGGATGGACCTCTAGCCAAAAGTGCAGTGACGTTGGCATGCGGTGAATACGGACACATCGCCACGCCTGACATTTCGCTCGTCACGCTTGTTATATTCTCGATCTTCGTTGGAAAATATTATCAAATGATTATTTATACGTGTAGTTTATAAATATGGATAGGAGATCAAGTATATTACAAATAAGTTCGAATCTAATTGCATAATTTCGAATGTTCCATAAATACATCGAAAAGAAAAAATTAATAATTTCACCTAAACTCGAACATAAATGAAATACGTAGGTTCGAATTGTTTGTAAATCTTTTTGGAAGTATAAGCGATACTATCAAGTATATTCGAATCTTTTATAAATACATATTTCGATAAAATAATGGAACGATCTTTACCACATCAACTTATAGTCTGCGATAGTTTTCTGTTTTTAACTAACCTTTAAATTCTCGACAACCCAAGAGGTTAAAGTTAAGATACTATGTTAAAATCACGATACTATGTTCAATGATGCAATCAGCTATCCGCATCTTACTAACACTTAAAATTCGAGTACTACTTGTAAAAGATCTGAATCTTTTTAATGTCGAACTACTTACAAGTACGTTTTTGTTAACAGATACTCTCATTCTGAAGTTCGGAAACAATTTATATAAAATGTTTACATTGCAAGTATAGTCATTGAAACTTTATTGCTTTTAGACTAGCAATCGATAGCCATTAAATGAAACTTGGTTATTGAAATTGATTTGGATTCATAAATGTATATTGAACTTGATTCTATTTCTAATCATCAGAGCCTATAGTCTGCGATAGTCTTTTGTTTTTAACTAACCTCTCATTGTCTGTTCTTAACAGAGATCATAATACGTTAAAAATCCGATACAACGTTTAATGATTCGATCGGTTATCCTCATCTTATTAAGATTTAAAATTCGAGTACTACTTATAAAAGATTTGAATCTTTTTAACATCGCATTGCTTACAAGCACGTTTTCGAATTTACAGGTACTAAGTTCGAAACCAATTTATGTAAAATGATTATATTGCCAGTATATTCATTGAAATTTTATGCACTTTCGAGTAGCAATTGAAACCTATTAAATGAAACTTGGTTATTGAAATTGATTCGGATTCATAAATAATACATATTGAACTTGATCTTATTCCTAGTCACTACAGCCTATAGTCCGCGATATATAGTCTTTTGTTTTTAATTAACCTCTCATTGTCAATTTTCAAACTATATCATGATATATTAAAATTCCGATACAATGTTTAATGATTCAAACAGCTATCCGCATCTTACAAACACAAAATTTAAGTATCATTTATGAAAGATTCGAATCTTTTTAATGTTTTCGAATTTACAGGTATTCTCATACTAAAGTTCGAAATCAATTTGTATAAAATGATTACATTGCAAGTATAATGACTGAAACTTTATTGACTTTTAAGTAGCAATCGAAACTCATTAAATGAAACTTGATTATTGAAATGGATTTGTAAGTAGATATTGAACTTGATCCGATTGCTATCCGTAAGCGGATTAAATAAAACAAGTTGATAATTTAAATAAATCTTACCTCTCTCCAGGTGCACCAAGGACTGAACGCGTAAGTACCGCAGGTGAATAGACTCTTGCCATTGCTGAGAAGTACCTTTATGTAATTGTGACAATCCTCGGGGCTTTGGCCCTTGTTCTGACAGGTATTTATTTTATCTTCCGGTGCGGTCCAGGAGGCGTGTTCCAAAGGTGTTAGAGACGTCAATGTTAAGCGGTAGAGATTGTCTCTGGATAAATAAAAATATATGATTGAATGAAAGATATTATCTATGGTCTATCTAAAGAGAAAAATTTCTGTCTCATGTTGATTGAAAAAAAAAAAAAAAAAAAGAGAGAGAAAAAAAAGTTCAAAGAAAAATAATATAAATTCCAACGGGGAATCGATTAACCGTATCCACCTGAATAAGTAGACGTAACACGAGAGAGCGACGACAGAATGAGAGCGAGAAAAATAAGGAAGAAAGAAAGGGAGGAGGGAAAGAAAGAAAAAAGAGAGATAGAGATAGAGATAGAGATAGAAATAGAAACAGAAAGAGAGAGAGAGAGAGAGAGAGAGAGAGAGAGAGAGAGAGAGAGAGAGAGAAGCTGCAACGAAGCATAAACGGCGCCTACGTGGGCGCAACCGCCGTGCGATAGTTCCACCAAGTAATTATTATTTAAGTGGAATATAAGTGCGACCGCGGGCAGTTGCGTGCCAATTAATAAGATCTTTTCATACCGCGGATCTTTCGCCCACGTGTAGCCCTATGGATTTATACGTATCGCATATGTCTGACCACGTATATATGTGTATATGTCTGTATATATGCATGTGTTCTCGCACTTATCACATGCTAACATATATATTATAACGATCTGTCAAATTTCTTTCCAAAATTGTAATAACATATATTTTCTTGAAACGCAGACGGGAGTACAGCCTATAATCGAGTAACCACTTGTTACCTCGGTTTTATAAATAAAAAACCTCAAAAAAAAAAAGAGAAAACATTACGAGAAACTCGATAAGTGTGGATACGTTGATATTCTTCGACGACTTTTGCAGCACCATTCCTCGAAGTTCCTTTAAAATTATGAAAATTAGAATTACATATGTTTTCTCTTTCTGTCTGTCTCTCTCTCTCTCTCTCTCTCTCTCTCTCTCTCTGTCTGCCTCTCTGTTAGAAGAGCACGCACATTCTTGGCGATCTAAGGGAGAAAAAAAAGAAAAAAAGAAAAAAAAAAATCATATATCGAAGGTAAGATTTATCAAAAGCTAAGTGCATAATCTCGATTCGCAGGTGTGACTGGCATGGTAGGCGACGTTCAATTTATTGCAACCGTCGCATGCAGGCTCGTTAGCGTCACCGTCAACTCAACGTGAACGCGAGCGTTGGAACTCACTCGTGTCGATAGGTTAATTTCCATTGATTTTACGACGATCGCCTCTATGATGCCGATATCGATTTGTATTAATTCACATATAGAGATAACGTCTAACGTTAACCTTCACGATCTATCAAACTGCACGAGAATCTTAATTTCTTTATCGTTTACTCTCGAGTACGTCACGTTAACGACACCAAATGTATTTTATTATGTTATGCGGTTAGATTTCTTAACGATCTATTTAAAATGGTGTTCTTTAGGTGGATGGATCGATCGATTGATCCATCGATCGATACATCGTAGGGAACCTTCAAAAAAAGACCAAGCGCCGTGTCCTCGGTTAGCTATCAATTGAACGGTTAACAAAGCGTAGGAGATAAGTGAGTCGTGTACATAAGTAGATAGTACTCAAAGTACACTACTTATGTGCTACGAGTGGCCATATTGAAACAGATTGCTTCCTGCTCAGTGAACAAATACTCTCTTACCCCTTGCTGAGTGATACAACTACGATGAGTATTCTCCTCGATTAGTTATTTTTTCATTAATTTACGTTATTTTTAACGCAACTCTGAGATCTAATTTTAACGAGTTGAGAAAGAAAGACAGAAAGAGAGAGAGAGAGAGAGAGAGAGAGAGAGAGAGAGAGAGAGAGGGAGAGAGAGAGAGAGAGAAATACCAAACAACAAATAATTTAATAATAAAGTAATCTCGGTACGGTTGATAGAACTAACGAAGAACGATGAGAACGTAAATAAGTATGTAAGCAATGAGGTTGATTTACATTAGAACCGATGTTAATTAACAATTAACAAGACACTTTCACTCGTTTCGTTGAGCTCTCGTGATTTTATTCCGAATGATCGAAGACTTGAATTATGGATCGAGCGCCATTACATACAATGGATGGTATGTACATAAGGAATTAATTTCATTCATCCGTTCTTTAAATGGCACGCTTACGGTATCTTTGAGAATGTTCATTCATGTCTATTCTATGTTCATTCTTAACAAAAGGACTCTACGTTTGTACTTACGCGATCGATAGTTTAGAAAGTTTTTAAAAGAAGAGTCCAGAAAGCTGTGTGTATACGTATATTCATAAATATTTATGTACGTACAGACACACACACACGCGCGCGCGCGTGTGCAAACATATATATACCCGTTTATAGATGTCCGAGCACATATATCATGACTGGTTGAAGTCGCAAGAAAATTTAATAAGAGAAATTTGCGTTGGCACTGACAATGATGCAGCTGAAAAAGTGCATGTAAAAAATTTCTTATTTTTTCGTCTTTTTTGTCGTGACCTTTTTGCGTTATGAAGGTCAACGTAGGGTCTTTTTTTTTTTGATGGATACCTATAATTATTTCTTGCATGTTTATATAGTACTGGTAATTTGTAATTAAAATCGTGTCTGATAAAAAATTGGCTACTATACATCGTTTATGAAATAATCGTGGCATCCTTAACGATTTGATTGATGGATTCATACTGTAACTTAATTAATACCCTCCACCATTACAAATACATTATTTACAAATCGAGCTTGTATATTTTGACAAGTTGAGAGTCAGTAATCCTGTTCTGAACTAACCGACTTTAAAATATTACGTAAACCGAGGATTGTTTAACAAATTGGTATGAAAGAACCGATGACTATTACCTCGTAAATATGCAATAAAAAAGAAGAAGGAAAAAAAATGAAGAAGGCGAGATGTTTACATGCACTTCGAAGCTGATTCAGTGGGATGAAAATTCTTTTTTTTCTTAATGAATTTGTTTGCAATCATAATGCAACCAGTTTCGAGATATTGCATCGGACATCTATTGACGGATGCTCTGTATATATATATATATATATATATATATATATATATATATATATTCTTTCTGCTTTTTTTCTACTTTTTCTTTTACTTTTTTCTTCCTTTCTACCTTTCAACACCGCCGCGAGCAGTTCGATAGCTGTGATCCAGCTACGTGACGTTAGGCGTGCACGAGAAACAAATAGGAATGTAAATCGTGGCGCCGTCGCGCACGCTCGGACGAATACGGACGGGTCTTGCGAGCTTTCGAAACGTCCTACGGCAAATTTCTGCACCTGAGAGAGCTTGCGTCTGGACTAATAATAGCCTTCCTGAATAATAATGACGATGATATTAATAATAATAATAATAATAAGGAGAAGAAGAAGAATAATAAAATAATAATAATAATAATAATGAAAATAATAATAATAAAATAATAATAAAAATGAGGAATTATAATAATAATGAAAATAATAATAATAAAATAATAATAATAATAAAAATGAGAAATTATAATAATAATGAAAATAATAATAATAAAATAATAATAACAATAAAAATGAAGAATTATAATAATAATGAAAATAATAATAAAATAATAATAATAATAATAATAATAATAATAATAATAATAATAATAATACAAATAAAGAAATAATAAAAAGAATAACGATGATGATGATGATGATAATGATAGTAATAAAAACAGAAGACAAAAAAGAAATGAAACAAATCGTCCACGATGATTCCAACAAGAAATTCTTCGAGCGATGCATCGGCTCCCTTATAAAGGAAGAGAAATGCTTTCTCCTGTGAAAAATCTCTCTACTTTCTCCGTTAAAGTCGATTGCGATCGTTTCCTTGATCCGTTCTTAAGCTAATCCTTCAAACGAATATTTAAATGAAGACTATTTATCGAGTTCGTATTTTAAATATTTAAAATCGATATTTTGACTAAATGATCGATATTTATAATAATATAAATATATAGTAGGTAAATATAAGTGATCATTATTACATCGATCAACTCTGACGCAATCGTGACAGTTAATATTTTAATTAAAATATAATGTAATAATTTATCAATATTTCAATTTTAATGATGAGTATTTATAATACCTTGATACTTAATTATTTATTCTCATGGCTTACGTACTGATATTTTATTATAAATGTTATACAAAATATTCATATATACTGATCATTTATTTTACAATTTATTTTAAAAGAATGATCGGTGTTTATAATAAATACAGACACAGCTCTGATATTTAATTATTAATATCAATCGTTTAATATTACGTATTGATATTTTATTATAAATATTGATAAAAATATTTACACGTATTTTGATCATTTATTTTATAATTTATATTAAATAAATAGTCAGTATTTATAATAAACACAGATGCAGCTCTGATATTTAATTATTACATTTATATTGGCTACTTATGTTACATACTGATATTTAATTACCAACATTGACCCGGATATTGATATCTAATATAAATACTGACCAAAAATATTTATATATAGTGATCATTTATTTTACGTTTTATTTTAAATAGATAATTAGGATTTATGATAAATCTAGACGCAATTCGGTCACTTAATTATTATATTTATATTGAACGCTTATTGAACGTACTAATATTTTATTATAAATATTAATCAAAAATATTCATATACATTGATCATTTATTTTACAATTTATTTTAATTAGATGATCAGTATTTATGATGTACTCAGGCAAAATCCTGAAATTTCATTATTTATATATATATATATATATATATATATATATATATATATATATATCATTAAATATTACGTAGTCATACTTTATTATTAATACGGATCGAAATATTCATATATTTCAAGTAGATGATCATTATTTATATTAAATACGGATGCAACCCTAATAATTATTATATTCATACTGACCGCTTATATTACGTACTGATATTTTATTATAAATACTGATCAAAATATAGATCATGGTAATCCTCTTATTAAAGAATTAACGAACCAGTCAAAAGTAAAAAAAAAACACTCGAGAAAAATTGGCCAGAGGTTCTGGCCAAATAATAATTAGCGGTTGAACTGTTGAAGGACAGTATTCCGCATCAAGCAAAATGCCTTGCAGCAGAATTTCTTATTACTCTGTAGAATAGAGTAGATCGTAAATCTGCAAAATAAATAATTAAAAAAAAAAAAAGAGAGAAGAAAAATTTAAATACTGATGAAAATATTCATACATATATATAGGGTGTTTCATGCAACTGAAACAGGCAGTATCTCCTAAACAGTTGGAAATAGAAAAAAATGTTAGCACTCAAAATTAAATAGTATCAGACGGTGTATATTATGCAAATAATTTTATGCACTTGTGTGCATCGGTACATTAGAAAAATGCAACTATAAATTTTTTTTTAATGGAAACATTTTTTGACTAGACCAGTCGATGCAGTTTTTTTTATACTCTACATAAAAATATTAATATACTTATGTTCCAAACTTATATGTTAGGAAATTATCGTAGCTAATTTTCTGAATTATTTAGATCTCTTGCCAAATATTAATTAACAGGTAATATTGCGGGTAATGAATACTTACTAATAAAAATCTTAATCTTACATTAATATTAATGATTAATATTAGTAGCCGGTTCATGTTTATCGAAAAAATTCAGAAAATTTTGATCCAATTTTTATTTTATATAAAACATAAAAAATTTGTGCAGTCAAAGATATAGGTTTTCATCAAAAAAGAAATTGTATTTTTCTGATGCATCGATGCACAAAAGTGTATAAAATTATTTGCAATATTATATGCGGCCTGACATCATTTAATTATGATTGATAACATTTTTTCTTATTTTCAATCGTTTAGGAAATGTTTATTTTACTTGCGTGGGTCATCATGTATACATAATATATTTTGTATCTGTCGTTAATTAATAAAAATATTGATCAAATAAACAAATAGAAGTCTAATTAAATGTTCTAATTTAATCGTGTAATATGTAAACAGTTAGAAAATGAAACGATACCACGCATGACTTGGAAAGGAAGGCCAGGAGGACAGTTTCTCCTTTGACGCTCGCTCGTTCGCTCGTTTTATTTCGTTTCGCTTTGCTTTGCTTCGCTTTGCTTTGCTTTGCTTTGCTTTTTAGTCGCGGCCGCGAAAAACCGTGGGCCGTAGATCGTTCTACCCACGTGTTAGATGCCGCCAGGCCCCGTCTACGTACTTACGAAGCTCCGTGATACGCATTTTATATATACTCATACTCAACTATAGTTTCTCACGAGAGTTAACACTTAGAAACGAGAAACAGGAGTGCCAACGAGTGATCTCTAACAAGATCGATAATAAAGATTTTATTTTCTTCCTATAAAAAATTATCATTACTCTTAACACGACTTCCGGACTTTTAGTAATCTAACTATAATCTGTTAATTAATTATACTCGCCAAACGGTAGATTCTTATTTAGGATTCGTGTATCAACGATCACATAGGTTACACCCCATGAAAGGTAAGGAATGTGGAATTTGTTATATGTGATTTACGTCGTCTAATGTATGGTGTGTACGGTCATGTATTGCCACCTGTTTGATCCTTTGGAAAAATAATGGAATTCGTTAGGGTGGGGGATGGAAGGAGGGAGAGACCGGGACAAATTGATACAGGGCTGGGTTGTAGTTGATAAATTGTAATTATCCTGATACACACACACACACACACACACACACACACACACACGGTGTATATATATATATATATATATATATATATTGTTCAATCAGTACCAGATATTTTAAGTTTATTGTTTATCTGTTTTAATACGACAGACAGTTTATGTCTGTCTACACTGCTGACGATAACAGTTGTTATTCAATCGTTTTCGTTCTTATGGAATGAAAAAAAAAGAACAGTAAATATCCCTGTTAACCTTTCAATCCGTCCAAAGAGACTATAGAAAATTAGAAATCGTTTGATGATAAGATAATTACGCTTTGTTACTTTGTTTATACGTTCTATATTTCTTTTCTCTTCTTTTCTTTCTTTTTTTTTTTTTTTTTTTATTGAGATGTTTTTATACAACGACTTCCTGCGGAATAAGTTGATACGTTATCTCTAGGTCATATTGATACTGCTTATCAATTTTAATAAACGAAGGTTGTTGGTAGTGGTAATAAAAATGTAAAGAAAAAGTTCAATTATGGAGAAACTAATAATAAACTGCACACGATGTGAATGAATCATTATTAAAATCTGAACAAATTAAAGAATGATTTAATATGCGTATCTCGTATGAAATCGGTTTATATAAAATGAGTTAAAGATTAATTTTAATTATATATTACATTAATTTATTCTGACTTGGTAAGTGATTAATTTTGTATCGTTTACTTCCCTTATATTTCTTTCATTTATATAATATATAGGTATATACGATTGGAATATCCAAAATAATATTCAAATATTGAAAAATAATATAAAAATATTCAAATGTAATTTACACCTTTATAATAATCAAAAATAATTCACAACTTTATCTCGCACTGGGATAAATTAATACATTCTAGATTTCATCAAAGTAAATATTTTCTAATTTACTTTCTTTCAAAAGTTTTTCTTAAAATATGTAAATAGGAAAGACTGAGGTATATTTTAGCATAATTTTTTTTTGTTTATTAAGTAAGTAATTCTCAAATAAATATTTGCAAAAATTAAAAAGTACAAAACGTGTCAACTTGCTTCGGTCTACCTTTCATTAAACCATAGCTACACTTTCCATCGTATTCTACGAGGACGCTAATTAAATGATAAGGTAACAGTATAAAATATGAGATGTGTGCGTTAATATGAGAGCCTATAATATTTCCACAAGTAAGGGCTGCAATATATAGTGGCAATATTTAGAACTATTAAAACAAACACAATAATATCGTCCATATGAGACGGCAGTTCACGCGGAAATGATCGTTTTAGTAAGACGCCATTAAGTTAGTTTTTTCTCGTCACGAGTTTCTTTTCCTTTTTTTTTTCTTTCTTTTCTTATAATCATTTAAAAAGAAGCTACGTTTAACGTTAAAGGTAAGTTATTTGATCAGTTTCTTTATTGGCTTCAAATCTTCCCACTGTGTGAATTAATTCAATTATCATTGAAACGAAATATTTTTAAATAAATTATCCTGAGATTAATTTAATTTTTTTCTTTTCGAACCTAAAATTTTTCTAATATGAGATTCTACTACGACGTTTCTAATACGAGGTACTTGTAAAATATTGAAGAGGAGCTAATAAGATAAGGATTGATAAGGTATGTAGTATTGGATAACGCAAAATGTTTATTTTGTTTGTACTTCTATTTTAAGAATCAGGTTAGTGAAGAGTAGATTCAATGGATCGAACGTGAATATTATGGTATTATCGTTGCTATCTTTATACAATATATACAATATATATCTCTATCAAATTGTTTAAAAAGAAAGAAAGAAAAAAAAAAGAAAATTAAACTAAAATAAAACAAATGACTTTTCAAGATCATGATTTATTTCAACTTTTAATTTTCATTTTAAGTAGGATTTTTTTTTTGTATGAGGAGTATTACTTTTTAAATGCTCGATCTTGCATTCTTTTATATTTTCTTTATTTTCTTAATAAATAATAACATTTATGAGAAAGTAATAACTTTTCTTGACAAATACGGAATATAGCTGTATCGAAATTTTAAATATTTTCCCATTCCACTTCCCGATATTGAATCGAACACAAATGAACACTCATATTCGTTCTATAACAGAAAATTCAATGGAAAGAAAATTTTCGCAATAAACACATTATTCGTGATGTTATCAGAGAAAGGAATGATTTTTACCTCGGCAAATGTTATTCGAACAATGGCTCGATCGATCGATCGATTAAAATGAAGTTAATCCGTAGAAACGAACGGTTTATTTGCATTTGACAGATGTAACGATGAATTGACTGAAACAATTATAGGATTTCTCTTTTTCCTTTCATCGACTCTGATTTATTTCTTTCCTTCTTTTCTTCCTTTTTTTGTCTTTCCCTATCTAATTGCAAGCGAACCGTCAAATAGAAACGACAGTTTCTAACCGTACTCGTGAAACGGTTATCGGAAATCTATTAATACGTTTCTCTCTCTCTCTCCTTCTCTCTTTCTATTTCTCTCTCAAAATCCTACGCTCGTTTCTCGAGGCGAACGTTAACGTAACGTCGTAGCGATGGTTACTGCGTTGGTTACTGCGCCGGTTGCTGGATTAGCAAGCGCGAAAATATAAATACGTGCGTTCACACGCGTTTTATATATGCACGTTCGTGATCACTGAGAGAAGCGAGGGGTGACGGTGAGGGATGAGGTGGGGAGGGGTGGGGAGGGTGCACAACGCGCCCTTCTCTCTCTCTCTCTCTCTCTCTCTTTCCTCACTGTCCAAGTAGAAAGAGCCATATTGCGTTATAGGCGCGGACCAAGCTGGCGCCGTTCGTGACATTCTCTTCTTTTCCTTTTCCCTCCCTCCTGTCCGGTGGTGCCCTTCTTAGTTCTCGAACCCGTCGGTCGTTTAGAATCCTGTGTTCACCTCGTTCTCAAATGTTATTATTAACTTCTCTTTTCCCTACACGCAAGCATATATAATTCTTTCTTTCTCTCTCTCTCTCTCTCTCTCTCTCTCTCTCTCTCTCTCTCTCTCTCTCTCTTTCACTTTTTTTGATTTTGTATTTTTTTTCTTCTCGTTTTCTTTTTCTCTTTTTTACTTTTTTTTCTTCTTCTCTTCTTTTCTCTTCTCTTTTATTTTTCATTAACTTCCTTTGCTCTTTCAAAAGTCAAATAAAACTGTTCGTAAAATCGTCCATTCGTTCGTTCGTTCGTTCGTTCGTTCATTTAACGTTTGATGCGTTTCAAAGAGAAAGAAGAAAAACTTTATGAGTCCGAGTAATCTCTTTCTCTCTCTTTATCTCACTTTTACTTTTGTGAAACGAATCAAGAGAGAGAGAGAGAGAGAGGAAGAGAGAGAGAGAGAGAGAGAGAGAGAGAGAGAGAGAGATAAAGTATATATGGAACGCATAATAAACATTGCGCAAGTGTGATAATATCGATCGTTGGAGTGATTAAAGCTATCGAATCTGGCAACGAGGTCGTTCTCTCATTAATGGTTTTCTATTAAACAGTTATTTAATCGGTTCGTCGGATCAAGGATTAACAATTAAAGTTTTGAAAGATTAAATCGAAACGATAAGTTAGATGAAAGTGATTATATGGGAGATAGTTCGTAAATTGATTGCCACGTTCGATACGATTTTGCTGTAATTAAAGTGTTTACATTTTTTACGTTTTCGTACGCAAAAAATTGATGAGTTTCTTCCTTTTTTTTTTTTTGTTCAAGAATGAAATAAAATAAAATGAAAAACTATTAAATCCATTCGATGTTTACTTGGTTTGTTTCCATAAAAAATATTCAACACGTCCAATTCTCCTTAAATTTTTGAATTCGATAAAATTAAAAATCTATTCTAAATCAATTAAATTAATTGAGAATGTTAGAAATTCAAATTAAAAAAGAAAGAAAAAAAATTGGGGTGTTTTGAGGAAAAAAGTGTCAATTTTTGCGTCTAATATTTAGACATTTATATTTGTTGAAGTAAAATATTAAAAATTAAAATAAAAAAAAAAGAAAAGAAAAAATAATTCAATCGACGTCACTCAGACTCGAAACATTATTTTACGAGACGGTCCTGGAATTTTCATTATTTTTTGTTTGTACGCAGAGGAAATTAGAATGCTGCCTGAATCTTGAAATTGTTTTTCACGGAAAGAATTTTTTCATATAAATAAAATATCGAGGGTCAACTTGAAATTATTAATTTTCCAATTTATTTTTATTTCCTTTTTCATAAAAAAAAAAAATAATAATTTCCAAGATATGTCATTTTTTCAACGTCAAAACGTGTCAGATTACAACATCGTGTCACGTAATTGAAATATGAAAAATTAAAAAATAATGAAAAACATTCAATATTTTTTATTTTAAATAACGTAATACATAGACTTTGAATTAATGAAACTATTAAAATCAAACAGCAATGTTATCATTTATAGTTATGAAAAATTAAAGTGTAATAATTCTTTGCTGTTCTATATTGGGTCACAAAATTAATGACGCACGTAACGTATTCTATAAAAAACAATTCCGACCTTCTTATATTTTCTTCTACTATTCATAGACTCAGTATAAGACATTTTAACTTTCAGTCAACTTCAGAATGTTCAATTTGTAGAATTTAATAAAACCGAATACAACATTGTTCTATTATGGTTGAAGGAAGAATAAAAATGACTTTAAACGTAAGAACTTTCGTTATTTCTCATCAGAGAAATGGAAAATTATACAGAGAGATTGGAAATATGATAAATAAAAATGATATAATTGTAAGAAATATTATTAAAAGATTTGAAAATGAAGGTAGAACAGAGAATCAGATTGGTCGGTAGAAAAAAAAGTTATTAAGCAAAGAACGATTTGTTACTCGTAAAGTCAAAGAAGATCGAAACATGAGTGCATCGAAAATTAATGTTCTTCTTTCAAACTTTTTTGATAAAAGTGTGATACGAAAAACTTCTTATAAGGTCTTTTACTAGAAAATAATAGTATGTGAAAATACTATAAAATATAGAAGTATACTAGAAAATAATAAGGTCTTTATACTAGAAAAAAACTGTATGTGAATACCATGATGTGTAGAAAAAAGAAACGTGTAAAATTTGCAGACAAGTATATTTCTCAATCTATTGAATTTCGCATGAACGTAATATTTCGTGATGAAAACAAATTCAATATTTGAGAATCGAATGGTCACCAAAAAGTGTGAAGAAAGTTAAAGGAAGAAATGAATCTTGAAAATTTTCGTTCAACGATTAAATATGAAAACGATAACGGTATGATGCAGGGTTGTATTGTAACATGGTACAGAAAAATTAGAATTTATTAACTAACAAATTAGAAATTATGAACACGAATGACACATTTAAACGTTTCGAAAAATAATTTAAAAGAGAGTGCTGAAAAAAATGGATATTTTGAACTCGTAACGATTTTACTAAGGCAACGATTCCAAACACAAATCAAAGATCGTTCAAGAATGGTTGTTGTATAATTGTCGAAAAGTTATAAATATATCAGCTCGTACTTAAATCATACTTAATCTGGTACTTAAATCGTACTTAAATCTGATTGAGATAACGTGGGATAAACTTGATAAGAAAATAGAAAAATATTCGAATATTAACGAAACTGATCTGTAAAATAAACTGATTGAAAGATGGTACAATAACGTATTAACAAAATTTATAAATGATTTACAGATGTAATAAAACAAAAAGATGTAATAATACAACGAAATATTAATCGTATAATATTATTAAAACGTGTAATAACAAATTTTATAATTTTGCTGATCTAATTTAATGCAAGGAATTATTATTTCTCATAACTATAAATGATAATATTGTTCCTTCTTTTTTTTTTAAATAGTTTCATTAGTTCACGGTATAAATATTATTATTATTATTTCTTTTTTTTTAATAAGAAGTATCGAAATTTTTTTTGTCGCCCATTTATTTTTTTATATCTCCTTGTATTAACAACACTCTGCTTGTGCTAATAATTTTGTCCCTCGTTGTACGTGTAAACCCTTAAATATTAAATTAAATACTCCTCTCAACTTACAAGTACGTCGACAACGTGGGGGATAATAAAAGCGGACAGTTGGTATGATAATCTCGACTTCCGGAATATATACGATGCCGTCTAATCGCGTCGAAGTCTGTCTCGTAAATCGTAGATCGATTTGAACGATAGATCGAGAGTCAGGATCGAGTGATCCGAACTATCTCAGCATTACTTTGCATTCACTTCTCTCTTGGCAACCTGTACGCGAGCCCGAAGGACACGTTTCGTGATCGACGTGTGTACATATGTATGTACGTGTATGTAGCCAACGTGGATGCCTATACAAACGAATATATATATACAGAGTGTACCCAACGAAAAGAGTCCATCACTAGAATAATGATACGGCATTTAACGATTTTTTATTTTTTTTTTTAATATCCTGACAAACAAGATCAAATTTCTTCTTTGAGATATTATTAATTAATTATTATACAAATTAAAAAAAATAGGGAAAGGATAACAATCCCATCGATAATTTTAAACGACGACAGTATTGAACTGGAAGATATATTATTCGAAAATTCGTCTTTTAATTTTATTTACGTTGTTGCTATCTTTGTATTTCTTTTTTTTTCTTCGAATTTTGAATCTACAATTTTCGAGAAAATAAGTTTCGAAGTTTCAGATCGAAAACAACTTTTATTTTATTAACTGTTCAAAATGTATATCGACGAGTTTGGTAAAGTAATAAAAAAAGTTTTCACTCGGTGTTATGCCGAACATTCTGCAATATCTCTGGTTTATTTTGTGCGAATGCGTAGGTTGATATCTTGAGTAACAAAATTATTGAACTACACTTTTTATCGCATGATATGATCGAAGAATCTTACTTTCGTTTACTTAAGAAGTTACGTTTCCGGAAAAAACGTTTTTTTATTTTTTTTTGTTTTTTTGTTTTTCAACACGATTCCTTTCTCCATGCTACATAACTCCAATATAAACTGAACATTTTTTAAAACGTCGTTTTTTCCGATCATTCATACATTCATCTTCGATATTTTTTTCTATGGGAATATTTAAAATCCATGATAATACTATGAGGACACAGTATAGGACGTGAAAAAAATATTCAATAAAAATTATATCGAACTTAATTCAAAATCATTGAGAATAATACAAAAGTGAGAACAAAAATTGTATTATTTCATGGTGATGGTAAACGATGGAGATTTAAAATATTTAATGAAATAAAAGTTTTTTTTCAAAAATGAATTTGCATTTTGTTGTATCTAAAAATAGTAAATGAGTTTCATTGGAAATTGTTAACTTAAAATACAAGAAAAAGAAAGTACAACTATCGTAAAGAAAATTAAAAGATCTTTCAAACGACATATCATTTGAGCAATTTGTAAATTAAAATTCTTTTGCCAGAGGGAGGTTTGTCATACGTTTTAGAGGATTAATTCAAAGTAGGTGAATTTATGATAAAAATCTATTTACCTAGAAAATAATATTGACCTATTCCAATTTTTTTTTTAGCAACATAAATCACTATATTTCGTAACAATCCTGATGGACACTTTTCGTTGGGTACACTCTGTATACATATATACATATGTGTGTGTGTATATATATATATATACATATGTATGTGTATGTATACATACATCCATATATATATATGCGCGAGTAAGAGAGTTTATTTGCAAGGAAGATAAATCTACTGGTAACGATTTGTCACGGGACACGCGTTGCACCGTGACGCGCGTTCAATGTGCACCATGAAAAAAATTCACGCGTTCCTTGATAGATCAAATCGTTTGGATCAAATGTATGTATATATGTATATATGTATATATGTATTTCGGATCCGTTCCAACGTTATTCATATATTTATTTTCCTGAATCGTTACGTATATATAATACATAAATAAGTACATACATATGTAACTATATGCAAGACTCACGAAAGAAATATTTCAACAACGGGATCTTCCGTTTATATTAAGAAACGTTCCACATTTCAACAATCAAACTTGTTTTTTCATATTTTTTCTTCTAATTTTTTTTCTTTTTTTTTTTTTATTAAACATCATATACTTGTCTTTCTTACCAATTATATTTAATGGCGGTTATGAGATGTGTCAGCAAGTAAACGTTATAAACATATGTTCGAAGAATGATTAATCGAATCATTCTGGCACATAACAGAAGGACAAGGATAACAATAATTGTTTTGTTCTTTTTTTAATTTTCATTTTTTAATAATTAGAAAAATAATGATTTTTGTATTTCCTTGTTTTTTTTATGAATCGATTGCACCATGATTTCCATGCGATTCAGTTACTTCATTACTGTATCATTCAGATATTACGCTATACATTGGAATACATTAGAAAGTAATTAGAAAAATAATAGGAAAAGTAATTTTTGTTCTTTTTTGTCTAATATAAATCTATTGCACCGTGATGCAAATGCAATTAAGTTACTTTATTACTGTATCATACGGAAATTACACGATACATTGGAATAGATTAGAAAGTAATTAGAAAAATAATAGGAAAAGTAATTTTTGTTCTCCTTTTTCTAATATGAATCGATTGCACCGTATTGCAAATGCGATTCAGTTACTTCGTTATCGAATTCTTCGAAAATTACGTTGAAATAAAAACGAATTTTATTTCTTTATAGTTCATTATTATATTTCTTTTTTTTTTCAACTCCACCCCTATTCCTCCGCAGCTTCTTTAAATCGGTATCACATTTCTATATGGTTAAACGCGGCTATAAACATATGCGCGCGAGTGCGATGGATGTAAATACGTATTATACATATATACCCTGTGTCGGAGAAAATATAGGAATTATGTGCTTGTTCGTTCTCACGGTGGGAAGGTACTGCAAGTAGTGGTTCGAAGGATTGAAAAGTAGAAAGAAAGAGATAGAGAGAATAAGAGAAGAAGAAGAAGAGAGGAAGAGAGAGAGAGAGAGAGAGAGAGAGAGAGAGAGAGAGAGAGAGAGAGAGAGAGTGAGTAAGGTGGTCCAGAGGCTTAACTCCGCAACTTCAGGAGACAACATCGTAAATACGATACGTCGATGACCACGTATGAAATTCCTAACACCTGTGGTCGACCATCGTGAACGATCTCACGCACGTTATACACCCCACAATTTCTTGCTCTTTCTCTCTCTTTCTATCTCTCTTTTTCTTTTTTTCTCTTTTTTTTTCTCTTTCCTTTTCTCTCTTTTATCTTCTTGTATGTTATATAGTACTGACACTTCGCATAACGCTTATACACTTTCGTAAGAGGAAAAAAAAAGAGAATGAGAGAGAGAGAGAGAGAGAGAGAGAGAGAGAGAGAGAGAGAGAGAGAGAGAGAGAGAGAGAGAGAAAGAGAGCGAAATCGTGGTTTCAACGATCGTACGATACTTTTTCGGACTTTCAATATCTCCGAAAATTTCTTCGACTTGATTATTAATTCCCCCTTGGCTTTACCACAAACACCATATACTTTCGCCTCTTTCCTTTTTCGTTCCTTGTACTGTTATCGACACGTTCAGTTCCTTTATATGTCGAAATTTCGTGAATAATTTCGAACATGATGAAATCAAATACTTACATACATACATACATATATATATATATATATATATATATATATATATATAAAATTACAATAAATTAAATCATTACATATATAGATATATGATATAATAAATAAATATATATACATACATATTTATATTTATTTTATAATATATGAAATAGAAGTAATAATAACTTTCATGATAGTTAATATCATGATGCGATAAGAACATAACATTCAAGTCCATATTTGTCACAGCCATAGTCATAGTTTCAATAATATCTTTATAATATGGCGTATAAATGATAAATATTGTATGCAGATTGAGTAACTGATACATGGTGATACTGCAAGATTTACACACACACACAACACACATATATATATATAAATGTATTATATAATAATTATTATTATGTATTATGTATTAATATATATACATATTTATATTTATATAAAATAGAAATAATAATGGTCTTTATGATAGTTAATATCACGATATGATAAGAACATAACATTCAAGTCCACATTCGCCATAGCCATATTTCAATAATATCTTTATAAGATGGCGTATAAATGATAAATACATAGACTGAATAACTGACATACGATGATACTGCAAGATCTACATTGGTGATCGAAATCGACCGTTAGATCCTTAGATCGGACGAGGAAGCAAATAATTACCCGATCGAGATAAGAGTAGGTAGGTAGAACGTACACACGTAAATACATGCATACATACATATCTACATACGTACGTACGCATATACACATGAACATATATATATATACATATTTCTCTCTCTCTCTCTCTCTCTCTCTCTCTCTCTCTCTCTCTCTCTCTCTCTCTCTCTCTGTTTTTCTCTTATATGAGTTCTTAAAATAAAGTCGTCATGAAAGAGAGGAGAGGACGATCGCCATGTAAATTTTTATCTTTGATCTCGAGAAGGTTGTTCTTAACCGTGATCAAAACTCGATTCTCGTTTGGTACCACTACTTATATATCTATTTCTACCTACCTACCTACGTAAGCTACCTAACCGAAGTCGATACACTTTGCACGCTTCAGACTCGTTATAAAAAGCGTGCGCGTACGTTTCGAAGTATAGGCGTGGGCAGGGACGGCTAATAACTTAACGTTCTATTAATAGAAACCGCGCACGAATGCGCACGAACGTTTGCGCGTATCTACAACCCTCTTGCTTTTTCTTTTTTTTTTATCTTTTTTATTTTTTTGTCGCGTATCGATCGAAACGAACGAGCAAACCAACGAGCAAACGATCGAACGAACGATCGATCGATCGATCGTTTCGATCGTTTCGATCGATCGTTGACTTGCTAGCGATCTCGAATCTCCTAAGACACGCGCGAGACAGTTCTCTATTTCGTTGCGGTTTGTGAAATTTTCGCGTGGGTGAACAACTTTTTTTTCCTTTTTTCTTTTCTCCTTTTTTGTCTCTTTTACTTTTCTTTTTTGTTTTCGTTTTTCTTTTCTTTTTTCTCTTCTCCGAACGATCTCTCCAGAGTGTACGCAGGTTATATCTATCGATTCGCAATATCTTTAAGTGATATTTGGAATGTGTAGCAATTCTAAGTGGTAGACTTTTAAATAATTCCATTGTAATTTTTAGTCGTACAATTATTTGTCGATATTCTTTCGAGAATGACGAATAGATCCGGACGAATCGTTATTTTTTTTCGGATCACATATATACGATATGTTTGTTATGTTTTTTTATCTATTTTGTTAGACCACCATATACACGATGAAGAGCAACATTTTTTTTTTACAACAATAAAAATTTGACTGAACGATTAGATTTTTTTAAATTATTTTTTTTCAAGAAATCAGAAGGATTTAGTTTAATAAACTATATGCGAAAAAAGAAATTATTTTCTACTATATTTACAGGTGTGTCTGCAATATACTTTAAGACTAATTCGCAGACTTTTAAATAATTCAATTGTAATCTTTAATCGTGCAATTATTTATTCAACAGATTCAATAGATTAATCCAATAGATCGTCCCAATCGTATTCATTCTTTTTTTCGTTATTTTTTTTTTCTTGGACTACATATATATGATAAAAGTTTCATTTTCTTTTTTCAACAATAAATATTCGACTGTATGGCTTGATTTAAAAAAATTTTGTTGTGTTTGAGAAGTCAAAAGGAAAGAAATATGTTTTTTTTTTCAAAAAATTGCAATTGATTGGAATAGCAAAGAAATAAGTGAAGATCACTTTTTACAATTTTTTCTTTTTCTGAACCATCTTTCTTGAGTATACGTAAGTATATCTATCGTTTTGCAATATCTGTAAGTGATATTTGCAATGTGCATCAATAGTAACCCGTAGACTTTTAAATAATTCAATTGTACCATTTAATCAAACGATTATTTGTCCGAAAGATCTAATAAATCAATCCAATAGATTGTCTCAATCGTACTCATACTTTTTTTTTTCTTAGATCGTATACATACGCTAAAGAGCAAAATAAAACGCGTACTTTTTATAATAATATAACTTTTTTTTAATTGAAAGAACGTACTTTGAGGATTTATTTCTTTTAGATATATATAAATGTCAAACATTTTATCGAGAATCAATTAACGTTGCTACGAGTCACAAAAATGATGACGAAAATCACAGTTTTGACTACTTTTTGGTCTAAAATTTTTAGCCATATTTGTTTTGTTCACATTTACTATATATATGTTTGCTAAGTTACGCGTACCGTAAACATGATACATTTTTCAGTTTTTTATTTTTATAATTTTCGTTTGAATTATTCACATAATAAAAAATATGTTAAAAAATACTTTCAGATCCTCTTTTCTTTTTACGTATCGTAAATGAAAGTTTTAAGAGAAGATACATATAAAATTAATTAGAAAATATTTATTTCACCAAATCTTATTATGTAAGAAATATATTATTTCACTCATGTTGATTATAATATAATTATAATTTATTTTTAACTCGTAATACACACACACTCGTAATACACACAGATATATATATATATAAATGAACAAAATATAAATAAAACATTTTTATTTGAATTTAATGAATGCATAATTAAAATATCTTAGTCAAATTTTACGTGATTTTACGTACAATTTCAAGCAAGATATGCATCGACTTCATTCTTCATCTTGTTTAAATTTCAAGAATGAATCGTTTTTAACGCGTACAGATTTTTATTAGTTTGTTTTTTTAATTGACGTTTTTTTTCTTTATATTTTTCTTATTGCTATCAACGGACTTAATTTTTTCAAATTGATAAGCTATATCAATATGTATCAGAAAAAAATACTATTTATTATCAACCTACTCTTACACAGAAACATTTCCATAAAAAATATATGGAGCATATAAACAAAGTAATAAAACGTAATTACTTCATCCTATACTGTCTGATACTAATAATCCAGGATATAAAATTTTACGTGACGTTTGAATGGGTATAAAATTTTACATGGCGTAACCCAAACGAATTGAAAACTCAAACACGAATATTTACTTATTCTCCATAAGAACGAAAATGATTGAATAACAGCTTTTATTTGTCAGCGTACAAAATGGATAAACCATAAACTTAAAACGTTTAGTACCGATCCAGCTAGATATATACAGTGTCCAGATAATTTCAATTTATCAAATTGCTCCGATCTCTCTTACACTATACCTCGCAATATAATAATATAAAAAAGAAACTTCAAAATATATATTCAAGAATAATATAAAAAAAACCATAACATTTAGCGTTTCATGAACATGAACATTTAACTATTTTCATATAAATCAAGTTAATAATAATATTTCAATATAATTTTCATGTATTTCGTATCGTAGAACGTGATGATTTCGAAGAAACGAAAACAAACATCAAGAAGTAGTAATTTATAATTTATAACATTAAATTATCAAATTTAAAAAAAACAAAAAACAAAACTTGTTAATGAGTACTTATAATGTTTCGAACAACGGATAAAATTTTGGCAGAGTAATAGGTTAAATACGGCTGATCTTAACGTACATCAGAGATCTATAGATGTAGAGATCCATAGACGGTGAACATCTTTTTGGCCGACTGCCAAAGTAAATGAACGCGTTTAAAAGTCGTACCGCGACGTACTCGAAGGAGAAAACGGAGCGTTGCTCTCTTCGATTGGGTCGTGTTTTGTCTGGTGGCAACCTTTTGCCAACTACCGCTTTAAACCTCAAGGGAGACGAGATAAAATTGTTCGCGCGTCTACTCCCACGTATATCTTTGAGTCGGTGCGTTTTCTCTTCCTTTATTTCTTTTTCAATTTATTTTTTCCATTTTCTTTCTCTACTTTTTCTTTTTCTTTCTTTCTTTTTTGTTTTGCTCTCGTCGGAAGTCATATCACGGTAGTAAATTTTTATATACGTATAAATATCTTATGGTTTATCTTTTTATCCTCTTTTTTTTTTTTGCTTTTTTATATCGTGTTGCGTCAACAAAATAATATAAAATGAACGATTAGGTCAGATTAGAAATCGTCAGTGGACTACGTAAGGTTTAATTGTCTGATTTAAAAAAAGAAAAAGAAAAGAAAAAAATACATCCGTTAATGAGTAAGAATGTTAATGAGTATGATTTAATGAGAGATTCGAAATTAAAACTCGACGGAATCGAGTTTTTATTCTTTTCTTTTCTTTTCTTTTCTTTCTTTTTTTTATTACCTTTTTTTTTTTGTCAACCATATCTCATTTCATAGCAGCAAATTTGTGGATCTGTATAAATGTCTTATGGTTTATATATCTGGCTATCATTTTCATTAACGTTCGAGTTAAAATAATATAAAATGCACGAATACATAGAGTTATAAATTATATATTGTCACTAGACGTAATTTGATGTAAACGTTAAAGGTAGACTAGAGAAATTTGAAATTTCGACAAAAGGGAGTTTTTCTTTCTATACTTCTTTTTCTTTTATGTTTTTTTCTTTGTTGGCAGTCTTACATTTTATGAGAAACAATTTTTGCGTCTATACGAATATTTTATGGTTTATTTCTTTGTTAATCATTTTTATTCGCCTTTGCGTCTTTAAATATAATATAATATAAAATAAACCAAAAGCTCGAATTATTAATTGTCACAAGAGAAATAGGAAAATTCGAAACTTCGATAAAATCGATTTTTTTTTATTTTATCTCTCATTTTTTTTTATTTTTTATTATTTATTTTTGTCAACAATTTTTCCATTCACGATAGAAAATCTCTGAGCTTGTATAGATATTTTATAGTTTATCTATCCATCATTTTCTATTAAGTTTACGTCAAAATAATGTAAAATAAGCAAATAGATCGAATTATAAAACGTCACTAAACGATGTAACGTTAAAGGGGAACTAAGGATATTTGAAACTTCGACAAAATCGATGTGTTTAATTTTTTTCATGTTTCAATATCGCGATCCTTTAAAGAATATCTTCTCGTTTGACTCTTTTTTGAAAACTTCGCAATATTGCGACCAATCAATAAGCTAATTAATATAATAAATATAAGAATATAAGGTCTTGTTTGGATTGACTTTGTAAGATTTCGCAATTTAATGAATCTGTTTTCTTAATTATAAGCCATACGACAGAATAATGAAATTTATTCAGCAAGCACTTTCATAAATAGAAAAATTTTCAATCATCTATTTTATAACTTTTATAACATAAACGTTGTACTGAAATTTTCAATGCAATTTTTTTAAAATGCGATTTTTTTCGAAACTGCACTTTTTGATGACTTTAGCCCAATATTTCTGAGAATCGCTGGATATATTAATTTAAAATTTATACAGGAATTGTAAAACATTATGACGCACTAATTACATTAGAAATCAGATTGAACAAAATATTATAGGTTATAATTTCATGATATAAATCGAATTTTTTATTCTAAATTTTTCATCAATTTTATTTTCATATATCAATTTTTTCAAAGAATAGTTGGAAATCTAAAGAACAGAAAAGAATTATATATATTAGCATTTTTCAAAAATCTTTGTCAAATTGATTGAAATCGTGACGAAATTAAAATTTTATGTAGCAGGTAAATAATTTTCAATGGATTCTCTTTTTTCGTAATGTTATAATTAATACTCTTGCAAAAAAAAAAAAGAAAAGGAAAATCTTTTGCACTCGTTTGGATGTAATTTAATCATTATTTCAAGTACGGTTAAATCCTATTTCGAAAAAAACCAAAAATTTTCTTCTCAAATCCAGACGTTGGCACAATTATGAAAAAAAAAGAAAATAAGAAACAAACAGAAAATGAAAAGCAATATTTCTTTACACATATTTTTTCTTTTGGCAAATAACAGAATGATAAATCATTAAAGTTGTTTTGTAACTTATTCATATATATATATATATATATATATATATATATATATATATATATATATGATGAAATATATATATATATAGATATATATAGTTACACTTTCCATATATGTGTGTGTGTGTGTGTGTGTGTGTGTGTGTATATATATATATATATATGAATAATTTATAAAACAACTTCAATGATTTATCATTTTGTTATTTACGAAAAGGAAATATATAATATACACACACGCACACGCACACAAACACATACACATATATATATATATATAGGTATATGTAGCTAAACTTTCCATATATATATACATATATATATGTATATATACATATATATATATATAGGTATATATAGTTAGACTTTTCATATATACTATATATATATATATATATATATATATATATATATATGTATATATAATTAAACTTTCCTTTCCTTCCGTTTTCACTCGAAAATGTTTAAGTCTAACAATAAGTAAGTCTCGGTATGCATCGTGCGAGTGCAGTTTTACTGAATACTCTTTCTCTCTTTCTCTCTCTCTCTCTCTCTTTCTCTCTCTCTTGCTCTTAAGGAGAGATCGAATCTATTCCCGATACGCTTGGGGAAAACGAAATTGCATCGGGTAGCAGTATTGGCTTGCAGCCAATAAACCGTCGATGTCGTGATCGTTTACAAGCCTATGCTCGTTTATTCGGTACTTCCGCTCTCTACTATCCCACGTCTAGAGAATTTGTTGCTTTTATCCCATCGCGAACTTGTTATCGCGAGGAAATTAAAGAGGCACGTCGTATTCGACCGATCGTGGGAGTAAACGTGTCAAAATAAGACATGTATATATCTAAGTATGTAAGTACGTATATACGTATCCATGTATATATGTATGTATATTTGTATGTATGTATGTATATATGTATGTATATATGTATGTGTGTATGTATGTATGTGTGTATGTATGTATGTATGTATGTATGTCGTATATATGTTGTGTGTTTATATATATATATATAGAGAACGAAAGAGAAAGAGAAAAAGATAAGTTTACCGTGCACCAACGACGACCTGCTGTCTAGCAACGTCGAAAAGCAGCTGCGAATATGTCGTCACACCTTCTTCGCGAAACATACTCCCGTCCACAAGATCTGTAATGCAGAAAATTGAGACACGAACACGTTAGTACATACGTATTTCAAATTATCTTTGATGATATTTAAGTTAAGAGAAAATGAAAGAAAGAGAGAGAAAAAGAGATAGAGAGAAAATATGTTGGTTGAGGATATGTCTATAGTGTTAATCAATACATTCGTTTGGAGGACGAATAAGGTGTGAAAATTTGCTAAAAGGTGTTAGAATTATCGAATTGATTATATCTGGCAGAGAACAGATAGTTTCGTGTATATGTATTTATGTATATTTATCATATTATAACTACTTATCATGTCATTATATATATATATATATATATATATATATATATATATATTAGAATATGTATATATATGTATATGATATTATATATATTTTTATATTTATAATATCATATACATATATAAATCATAAATATATCATAAATCATAACTCATGATATATTTATATATAATATATATATATTTTTTAATGAATTTTTATTGATTTTTAGAAGATAATGATACAATAAAAAAAGTGTTTGTATCGATTAATAGATAGTAGACAGTTCCTTATATATATATAATTATATATATATTTATTATATTATATTATATTATATATATTAGAATATATGTATATATATTTAAAAATAGATACGTTATTGATGGCTCATTTTCTTTCTTTTCTTCATTCTAAATTTCAATAGATTATAAATTTAATAATCGATATTCAAAGCAGAAAAAATTAATTTTCCATAAATAGATACATCAAAAATTATAATATTAAGAAAAAATGAAAAGATGATTATAAATTTTTATGCAAAAAAAAAACAAAATTATTTTCCGTGTACTATCATAGCTCAGATAAAAGAAGAAAAAAGAAGAAAGATTATAAACATAATAGAGAGAAAAATTATTTCTCTTATGTTTTTATAAAACTTTCTACACAAAGATCACGTAAATTCAAAAAATGTTGGGAAACCTTCGTGAAACTACTTGTTACATCATATACATCGAATTTAGTCTTTCTGTTTTGATGTACAACTGTACCGCTTTGAATATGCAACATATTCAATATTATCTTCTCCCTGAAAAGCTTTTTTCAGTACTTCTTGGATTAAAAAAATCTGGACAAAAATTTTCATTTGAGAACGAATCCTGTGTAAGAATTTTTATATTTCAGTTCGTTTGAATTTTTTACAACTTTTATGTTACTTTCACCATTTGAAACATTTCCTACGTTTTCTAATTCGTTAAATTACACCCGATGACGTATCGGGGATTGCGATTAATTTTATTTAGCATCGTGCCTGGCGTGTTTCTGTTACGAGAGTCTTTTTATTAATTACTTGCAAACAACCAGCTGAGGCAGGTTCTGGTCTTTTATTTTTCTCCGCATCTTCTTCGGTTACATGAGGTATATGTTGCTACGGTCGTTGTTCTTCGTTTAAGAAAGCGTGTAATAGTCCTTTGCTATTAAAAATTAGCTAACACAAAGAATAAAAATCCACCATTTCCATAAACAGCTGGGTTTACGTTCTAAGGTAAGTGACGATGTGTAATTTTACGATAGGTCAGTATACCCGAAAAAATCGGACCATGTAACTCGAGAATCAAGAAATAATGATTTTCTCGATTTGTCAATAATGTTACGACAATATTCTATTACACGAATATAAACGTAATTTCTAATACTATGTTAACACACTGTATTTAGAAATAGCGATTATTTTTTGATACATTGTTATTAAATTATGATTTAAAGAACAAACAGAAGATTTTTCTAGAATAATTTAATTTCTGTATTACAAATAACTTATTTAATTTATTATTATATCCGAGAACATTAATGTAGTTCTACGTTATTTAAAAATCTTTAAGTTAAATTGATTTTTTAAAATTCCGCTATATAAAAATAAATGTTTTGTCGTATACGCCACATTAAAGAATATTATTACTAAAATATTCAATTTTAATAGTAAATTTGTTTGTTCAATTTCGTTTATTACATTTTATTAAATTTTTTTGTTTAACATGTTAAATTCTTATATAATTTTTTAATTTAATTATGTTTTATACTGCTAGTTATTGTTTGATAAAACATAAGTTTTACGTTGCAATCAATTTATTATATTAGTTTCCAAAAAATTATATTTAACAAATTGAAGCATCTATTTCAACTTTACTGTTCCCAGTAATATTTTATCAAACATTTAACTTTCTTTCTCTTTTTTAATTTGATCATGTCCTTGTATTATTACCTTCAATAATTTTTTTCTAAAAGACGAAGTTTATTTAAAATTCGACGAGAACATCGTGTTTCTAACAAAAAGACGTCGTTAAAAGAAAAGAAAAAAATAAAAGAGAAAAGCTTTGCGAAAACTTCTTAGAGATCAGAGAAGTGATCGAACAAGGGGAACGAAACGATCGAGGCGTAAAATCAAGTCGACTAAACTCGACTCGACTCGAGTCGAGTCAACTCGAGTCGAGTCGGAAGACCGGCTCGTAAAGCGACCCTTCGATACTCGTCTCGTAGGACGAGCAGTGCGAAAGAGTAAGAAAAAGGAAAAGGACTATCGTAAATAAGAAAAAGTCGAAAGGATCGTGCGAGATCGTGTGAAAGAGAAAGAGATAGAGATAGATAGAGAGAGAAAGAAAGAGAGAGAGAGAGAGAGAGAGAGAGAGAGAGAGAGAGAGAGAGAGAGAGAGAGAGAGAGACAGAGGGCCCTAACGTTGGGATCGCTTTAAACGATTACAAAGGGAAGAGTTATATACGAGCTTTTTTCCCAATTTATTTTTTCTTTTTTTTTTCTTCTTTTTCTTCTATTACAGCACGTTCTCTTTCGTACCATGTATGTCCTACTCGTATCTACGTACGTACATATGTATGTATGTATGTATGTGTATGTACTATCATTCTCTTCGTCCTTTTCTTCTTCTATTTATCCCTAGTGTAAGATAGGTACACGCATAGAGTGAAACGTACGCATACTTATGCGATTGCCAGCGCCTTCCCGGAACAGTTTTTCCATCCTAAGCGAACTAGTTTAGCTCTCCGCTAAAGGAGCCGGTCGTTCTTCTTTCCATCTCTCTCTCTCTCCCTCCCTCTCTCTCTCTCTCCCCCCCCTCTCTCTCTTTCTGTCTTTCGTTCGTGTCTACTTGTCCTACTCGGTTAGCTCCTTCTATCGTTATTTCTTCTTCTATCTCAATTCCACAGCGTGCTCTCCGTGACTTTTCATGACGTTAAACTCGTTCCGATATATAACCATGTGGGAGAACGGATAGCAGGAGTATTGGTGAGCCTTTCCGAGGGTTGCCTTCGATAAGAAGAGCCGCATTTCAGTTACGTTCCAGAACTCTCCCCCTCCTCTCTCTCTTTCTCTCTCTCTCTCTCCCTCTTTTTCTCTTTTTCTTTTTGTTGTATGTAGCTAAGTATGTACACGTACCGGATCGATCGTGATGCTGCTTGAGATTCGTGTCTCGAATTAATGTTGGATTTGATGACGAAATCTCCTGTTCTCGAGCATGTCAGAGAAAGAGAGAAAGAGAAAGAGAGAAAGAGAAAGAGAGAAAGAGAAAGAGAGAGAGAGAGAGAGAGAGAGAGAGAGAGAGAGAGAGAGAGAGAGAGAGAGTATTTAATAAAGTATTTTATAGATATGTGTGTGTGCGTATGTGTGTTGTGTACAAAGTACGTGCATCTATGTACTGACACGTTCCTTTGACGACTGCAACTGGTACGAAGAGGAGTCTCTTTCTCTCTCTTTCTCTCTCTCTCTCTTTCTCTCTTTCTTTCTCTCTCTTTCTCTCGACACTGTACGCTTTCACATAACGCATCGCATCTCGCGAAAAGGACGCGAAAATTTTCAAAACGACGAGAACGACTACGATGTCTACGACGACGACAACGATGTCTTTTCAGTGCTCGAAAGAGTGACAGCCAATTAGGTACGCAGTTGTAAAGAGTCCATGCTTACTGGGAGAGAGTTCGACGACAGCGAGCTATCTCCTGTTTTTTTTCTTCATTTTATTATTATTATTCTTATTATTATTATTATATGTATATGTATATTATTATTATTATTATATGTATATATATATTTTCTTTTTCATTTATTCTCTTTCATTCCTTTTTTCGATGTTCGTCGAGTCGATGGAAAAAAAAGAAGAGAAAAAAAAAGGAAAAGAAAAAACAAACATTCACATGCTCTTATCTCGTATGGCAGATAAAAGATAGTTTCTCGTCGGTAAAACTTTATTCTTCTTGTAAACACAACATACATATACACACATATACGCATACATGTATAGATACATATATGGATCTGACACGACTTTCGTGCATTACGTATGCGTTACGCGTGTATGTTTGTGTATATATATATATATATATATATATGTATGTATATGTACATGTGTATGTAAGCACTCTCTCTTTCTCTTAAAAAATATTCTTCTTCGAATTAGCTTTTTCGAAAAGAACCTAATTATAATTATCTTTCGGTAATCACGTTCTCGCCCTCGAAATGGCGCACCTACCAACCGTACTCGGATGGAAAGTTCAACGTGGGTGGCTCAATTTTCTTCTTTCGATATAATCCTCTTTTTCTCTCTCTTTCTTTCTCTCTCTCTCTCTCCTTCTTTTTCTCTCTCTCTTTCTCTTCTTTTTTCTTTCTTAGGTAGAGGTACCTGCGAAATTGCAGTCTACAAATAAGGACGCAAGCAGAGCTCCACTTCGTTCTTGCATAATGCTGCGTTTCGCGTGTATGCACGCATGAGTCTCTCTCTCTCTCTCTTTCTCTCTCTCTTTATATATATATCTCTCTCTTTTTTTTCTTTCTCTCTTTCTCTTAACTTCCTTCTTCGATTCGTTGCAGGACCGAACGTTGAGAATACGTGGGTGGGTTTCACGGACGCTCGATAATTCTCAAAATTAGTCCCGACGAGGTGGCGAACGCGAAATTGCAGAGTACATACATGTACATATATATATATATATATATATATATGCATATGTATATACATACAATGTAACGTTCCGATGCTTTCGAGACGTGCATCGTTTGTATCACCTTTAATAACCGTCCGATCGATTTCGTCGCTCGATTACCCATCGGATTATCGAGCGTATCGTTAAACGACCCGATTATTTTACATCTCTCTAAGGAAATGGCTTTCCAGTCGATTTCTTCGCTAAAGATACGAAACGTGTTATATTTCTTTGCTCGTCAGAGAAAAAGAGGAGAGAAAAAGAGAGAGCGAGAGCGAGAGAGCGAGAGAGAGAGAGAGAGAGAGAGAGAGAGAGAGAGAACGGAGAAGAAGAAAAAAAGATGTCTGACAAAAAAAGAAAGAAAAAAAATGTAAGAAAAAAGGGAAGAGAAAAAAGATGTCGGGGAAAAAAAGAAAAACAAAAAAGGAAAGAAATCAAAAAACAAAAAAAAAAGAAAAGAAAATATCCGAGAGAGCAAGAAAGAAAAAAAGAAAAAAGAAACGTGTGTCGAAAGTCTTTATATAGTCGTCGTAGTGGTAAACGAGGTACATCTTAAACCGATTCGTCCGAAGAACGTGAAAGATCGTAAAAGCGTCGATTCCTTATAGGAAACTCTTCGTAGGTAACGACGATTCGCGTCTTCCTCGTCGTCGACGTCGACGTCGTCGTCGTCGTCGTTGTCGTTTCTCTTCCTCTTTCGTTCCTTTTTCATCCTTTGCGAGATTTCCTCTCTCGGAGAGAGGAGACTCGATTCCGTAGAAGTAAAGTTCCTCCTTTCGATCTTCCACGTAAACGCACGCGTTACATAGTACACACACACACACGAGAGAGAGAAAGAGAAAGAGAGAGAGAGAGAGAGAGAGAGAGAGAGAGAGAGAGAGAGAGAGAGAGAGAGAGAGAGAGAGAGAGACATCTATACATGCATGCATCATATATACATGTATGTATATGTACACATATACGTACATATATACATATATATAAGTATATATATATACGTATTAAGGGACACGCGTTCTTCTCCCTACAGAAGAACACAGAGTGCAACTACTACATATAAATGGATGAGCGTAGGACGTAGAAGCTCCAGTTAGCATAACCTGATCCTTGAAGGTCTCTTGTGGTCCCTTCCTACCCTTCTTTTTCCTTCTCTCTTTCTTTCTCTCTCTCTCACTCTGTCTCTCTCTTTCTTTTTTATTTAATATATTTTCAATTCGAAATAAGACTCGATTCTGTTTGCCAGCATCACTCTCTGCTTTTCTCTCTCTCTCTTTCTCTCTTTTTCTTTCTTTCTTTCTTTCTTTGACTGAGGGCCTTGAGAAGTGGACGAGATTGATGGCCAGGTAATGGAACTACTACTACGACTACTACTATACTATTACTACTATACTATTAATACTACTACTACTACTACTACTACTACTATTCCTACTTATTTTTGCAAAAGAAAGAGAAGGAAGCTAAAAGAGGTGCGGTCGACCTTTTCGTTCCTTGACCGCCACGACGACATTGACTTCCCTTAGGGAATGAGAAGGGACATTGTGCTTTGTGTTTGTGTACTTTTTCCTTTGATTTGTTATCTTCTTTTCTTTATCTTTCTTTCTATCTCTTTCTCTATCTATTTTGTTCTCGCTTTATCTCTCTTTAGTTTTCTTTTTCTTCTTTTCTTTCTGGAGTTTCTGTCTCCTTGATTTGTAATTTGACATGACTCAAAAACGACATCAAGGTATGTATACGCTCGGTTTAATTAAATACACGCACGTTTCTTTTCGAAGCGGTCGATTCGAATTGAAGTTTCCTTTCGTTCTTTGGAGAGAGAGAGAGAGAGAGAGAGAGAGAGAGAGAGAGAGAGAGAGAGAGAGAGAGAGAGAGAGAGAGAGAGAGAGAGAGAGAGAGAGAGAGAGAGAAAGAAAGAGAAAGAGAGAGTGAGGTAGTGGAGAAAAAGAGAGAGAAAAGGAAGACGGAAGGAGTATTTTTACAAGTATAAAACGTAGGAGGATGAGATGGATAAAGGATCCCGTTTCCGTGTCGGGAAATAAGCTTGGTATTTTTCGCTCGAAAGGAAAGAATTTGCGAGGGGCAACGTTCGTTTGGCGTTCATCGATCTGATATAAAAGAGAGAAAAAAAGAAATAAAAAAAAAAAAAAAGAAAGATTTGGTTTTAGTCGTGAAAGTCGATCGTCCGAAATTCTTTTTAGGAAGAAAAAAGAAGAAGAAGAAAAACAAGAAGAAAGAGAGGAAGAAAAAGAAGAAAAAGAAGAAAGAGGAAGAAGAAGAAGAAGATGCTGTCGTTCAGGAAGAAGGAAAAGGAATGAAAAGAAACACATACGTACGTGAAACAACGCGGTCTCATTGATCGTTCCCGGAGATCGATTCCTCGTACGATTTCTCAAATCGAATTTTCTCGTACGAATGAACGCGCGCCAATGGAGTTTCTCCATTTGTAAAATTGTATTTGTGGTGCTCTCTTTGAAATCATTTCTCATCAGTTTTCTCATATTATATATATATTTTTTATAATCGTTTTAATAATATAGGAAAGTTTTAGTAATTAGAAAAATAATAAAATATAATATACAATAATGAAAAATATGATGTATAGTAATATAAAAAGAAAAGAAAATGTATAATAAAATATAATGTAAAGAATAACAACGTATAGTAATAAGAAAATAAATGTATAGCAAAGATATAATATATAGTAAATTAAAAAGAAAGAAAAGTATATATTTTTTTATTTTATATATATATATATATATATATATATATATATGTATATATATATCTGCGAAATCTTTATACTCATATTTAAGATTAAAAAGAAACGCGACAATGATAGGGTGAAAAGTGTAAAAATTGCAAAAGGGAGAGAAGAAGGGAGAGAGAAAGAGAGAAAGAGAGAGAGAGAGAGAGAGAGAGAGAGAGACAAAAAGAGAGAGACAGAGAGAGAAGAAAAGGGACAGTCTCGATAAAGTTATTACCGAACGTAATGACTGCACGACAGGATGGTAATTAAATAAAAAACTCGTTAATATATATCGTGTCCTGGTCGAATATAAGTGCCGGTGAGGAACATTTTATTGCAGCTTTCGAGATGCTGGAATCACCGTTCCTCTTTTTTTATATTTCATTCGCCTCAGAACCAAGAAGGAAGATATTTCGATTATAAAAAAAAGAAAAGTAAAATAAAAAAGAGGAAAAGAAAGTAAAAGGAAACAAAAACAAAAACTTGTACGTAGCCGTTCCTCTGTCTACTAAAAAAAACTGTATCCTCCCCTCAAAAAAAAAAAAAAAAAAAGCAAAGAGAAAGAAAACGCAACGAAAAATAACACATGAGTTTTTAAGAATAGTCCCACTTTGTTGTTAGCTTTACACAAAGTTTTGTAATACTCGGATATATTAAATATTTGGAATTAATTATACCGATCTGGTTGAGAACCACTGAATTCTTCCAAGAATAAGAATAAATGGAGGAGGTTGGGCAAGAAGGGAGACGAGGAAGAAGGTGGAGGACATGAAAGGACGGAGAGAAAGAGAGAGAGAGAGAGAGAGAGAGAGAGAGAGAGAGAGAGAGAGAGAGAGAGAGAAGGGACAGGATCGCGAGGCTATGGGTAAGCAAAAACAAGAAGACCGAGGTGAAGCACCAAGAGAAACTGGTCCCGAAGAGAAAGACGAGCTCCTGGCTTCTGCTTAAGAACCGCAAAGTAGTTTCTAGTCTGCCAGCCAGGCCCTTGGCTACCTGAAAGATATTGTCTGTGCCCTTCCTTCTTCTTCTTCTTCTTCTTTTTCTTTGATTATTTCTATTTTCTTTCTTTTTTTTTACGGAAAAGAAGGAAGAAAAAAGGGAAAAGAAAAAGAAAAAACGAAAACAAACGAGGAAGAAAAAAAATATGCGAGCACGCTGGTTGCGATTACCACCTTTCTCACCTAATTTGTTTTTTTCTTTTTTTTTTCTTAATAATGTATTCACCAATCAAAATCAAAATGTAAATAGATCTTCTCAACTTTCTTATCTGATCCTTTTTTCTTTTTCTTTTTTTTAAATCAATTAACCAATCAAAAGCATCATCTATATAGATTTTTTCAACTGTCTTGATTTTTTTTCTTTTTTCTTTTTTTGAATAAATCAATCTCAAAAAATATTTTTTTCCTTTTACAGAAAAGAAGGAAGAAAAAGAAGAAGACAAAATGTAAATCAAAAATGAGAGCACGATGGTGAATATTGTCATCTTTCGAATTTTTTCACGTTTCTCATCTGATGTTTTTCTTTCTTAATCTAAATAAATTAACCGTAAAAAAATCTTTTGTTTTTTTTTTACGGAAAAGAAGGAAGAAGAAGAAGAAGAAAAAATGAAAACAAACGAAAAAGAGAAAAAATTAGAGTACGCTGGTTAAGATTACCATCTTTTGAATTTTCTCACTTTTCTCATCTGTTTTTCTTTCTTTGAATCAATAAAAATCTAAATTTGCATAAATTCTCTGAACTTTCTTACCCGATTTTCTTTCTTTCTTTCTTTATTTCTTATTTTCTAAATAAATCAACCGAAAGAAAAAAGATTTCCTATTTTTTGTTACAGAAGAGAAAGAAGAATAGGAAGAAGAAAAAATAAAATCAAACGAGAAGGAAAGAAAGAGAGCACGCTGATCACAATTACCACCTTTCGAATTTTCTCATCCTTTTTATTGGATTTCCTTTTCTTTTTCTTTTTTCATTTCCTTTTTCCAAACAAATCAACCATAAAGTCACGATTATCGCGAGCGACGATCTTGAAAAGAAAAAGGAAATAAAAAAGGAAAGAAAAGAAAAGAAAGAAGAAAAAGAAGAAAGAGAAATATCTCGATTTTAAGAGAAACGTAGTATTATCGAGGGTGATATCGTACGCGAGCAACTTGCAGAATAATCGAAAGCTCCTGCTCGTTAAAAACTTTTCGCGTTAAATCCTCACCGGTAATCGAGAAAGAGAAGCAATTGAAGTAGGCGATTGGTTGGTCGGTTGTTCGGAGGAGGGCGGAGGGAGGGATTAGAACACACGTTGAACGAATCGAAGCAATCAGGGGTGTTATTTGCAAAAGGAGAACGAAGAAATATTTTTTCAAAGGAAAACGAAAGAGTGAAAGAAGAAGGGTTAGAGGGTTAAAGAGAGAGGTAGAGAGAAAAAAAGGGAAAAAAAGAAAAAAAAAATTGAGAGAAAGAAAAAGAGAAAAAATGCACGCATACGAGAGCACTCGAAATGAAGTTCGAACCCTAACGTGCATCTGTTGTCGTAGGAAGAGTTCGCTAATTAAATTTCTGCTTGGTATTCTATACGTATTGTCTCAGGTTGAACATTTCGAAATGAAAGAGAAAGAGAGAGAGAGAGAGAGAGAGAGAGAGAGAGAGAGAGAGAGAGAGAGAGAGAGGAGAGAGAAATGAAGGAACTTGAAGTTGAGTATCGTGTACTGCGAGTTATGACGATCGATGTTCAACCCCTTTCGATATGTGAGTCCATGCATACATATATCGAACCCATTCGGGAAACAACAGCTTCAACTAGATCGTTCTACAGGTATATGTATACATATATATACATATATATATGTATTTATACGTATATATGTATATATATATATATACACACGTATATACGGGGTGTAACGTTTATATCTCGAAAAATTGGAATAGTTCGTTAAAGAGTGAATTTATCAAAAAAGTAAAAAAAAAAAAGGAGAAAAAAAAGAAATAAAGAAAGAAAAAATAGAGGAAAAGGAAAAGAGAGAAAAATATTTTTTTCATAGGTTTGTTTGATACGAAATGTCGCAACGTACGATGATGATATTTTTGTTTCGTTTTTTCTGTTTTGCTTTGTCTTTTGCAAATCCACTAGTAAGTCATAGTCAAAAGTTTATTTTTTCTTTTTTTTTCGTTTTTTGAAAGAGAGAGAGAGAGAGAGAGAGAGAGAGAGAGAGAGAGAGAGAGAGAGAGAGAGAGAGAGAGAGAGAGAGAAAGTGGAACTACATATTATTTTTCTTTTCGTAGCTCGACATTTGCTCAAACGAATTGAAGGACCTGTCATATACGAGTCATTTATTATTGTAAAATGCGTTAGATATGTAATTTGAGGATTATAAAGGGAAGTAAAAAATGTAACATTTGTTTATGGCATACAGTTTAATACAATCCTTAGGAAATCACAAATTTATGATATAACTTATACCATTTTATAACAATAAATGATTACATATGGCAATTTTTCAATATGAAAATGAAATGATATTCAACATTTGAATATAAAGAAAAAAGAATAAACAGTGTCCGTTTAAAAATATTAATTAAGCTTTGAAATTTTCCTCGAAGTCGCTCAACCCTCTTTTAAAAAAAAAGAAAGTTAACTTTATTATACGATATAACCCTCCGTGATAAACAGGAGAAAAAAAATTCTTCTTTTTTTTTTTTAATTTTTAAAGAAGTAAAACAAATTTTATTTAGTAGATTCAATACCTCACGAAATATCCCAATTTTTCGAGATAAACGGAACACCCTGTACGTATGTTCCTGTATATGCGAATGTGTGTTTGTGTGTGTGTATGTGTATGTGTAAAAAAAGATTGGCAAAAGAGAAAAAGAAAAGTGGAAAGAACGAGATGAAAAAGCCGAACAGAAGTGGAAGTACCTATAGGGAGCAACATACTGTCTCTCTCTTTCTCTCTCTTTCCCTCTCTTCCTCTTAGCTTTGAGAGAGCTTTCGAACCCTCATTATGTTCCCTCTTGTGTTCGAAGGTAGAAGGAGCAAGGGTGGCTTTGAGTGTCCATTCTATTTCGACGAAATGTACAAAATGTTTCTAACTCGTGCCAACAGTTTCGATTAATGTTTCCAAAGTAAATCAGAAAAAAAAAGAAAAATATAAAAAACTATCATAGATATTATATTTCAAATTCTACGAAATATAGATAAGTCTATGTTTACTTTAAGATTAGGATATGTTTGATCGGGTGTATGTACATAGGAGTAAATGTATATGTAACTGCGTAGTTTAGGAAGCGTTAGCTTTTGAGAAATTTTATGTCTTAAGTCGAAATATTCCAGTGCGGTCAGGGATCACATTCGTTTTTTTTTCTGGGTGTGTGTGTGTGTGTGTGTATGTGATTACACTCGACCCTACATTTAACGTGACTTATCTGTTCCACGAGGGTTTTTCTTTTTTTTTTTTTACGCAGAAGAAAACCTCATAAAAGGAGTCCACCAGTACAAAAAGAAAAAAAAATATTAAAGAAAACAAAAGCGACATAAATCATACAATGATTTATTTCATATATTTTTATCAATCTCTATCTTTCTCCATCTTAAAAGAAAACGCTAATAAAAAATATAAAAGAAATCATAATAAACTTGATTTATTGTCGAGATACGAATCAGAATCAAAAACCATTGATCTTATCTTTTTCAATTGGCACAAAGTCATTATAATAAAGTAATAAACAAGTAAGTTACGATGCAATTGTGTGTTAATTTCTATAGTTCTTGTTTCAACGATTTGTTCAATGGATTAGTTTCAACTTTTACTGAGCATGGCACAACAATCAATTTTTGAATGTACCAGTAAGAATCGGATGTCAGTAAATATTAGTTCTTAGTAGTTTATTAAGGTAAATTGTTCTTACAAAGTATGATCACTAACAATAAAAAGAAAAATAGAAAGGATCGCGTAAATTGAAATCTCATATAAACAGTCCGTGTGAATAAAAAAAAAAAAATTAAAAAAGCAAAAAAGAACGCTTAAAAAAAAGTAAGCCATATAAATCGAGGAACGAATGTATATTGTATTTTTTATATTATAATTTATTTAAATTTATGAGATTTTATTTCTTTTTTTTTTTTTTTTTTTTAACACGTTTGCATGGACTCACGCGCACGTTGATGAAAATCGTACCTTTGAATTGAAAGTGAACTTCCGGTTGGATGAGAAATCCGATGTAAAAAGAAGCCATACGAGATTGAAAATTCTTAGGAAGGATGCTGAAAAAAAAAGGTATCGGCTCCTTGAAGCCGTTCAAGTTCCTCTCGAACGACGGAATATTTAATCGAGCCTGATGAATATTTATCACGTTGTAAGAGGGACCGTCATGGTGGTCAATGCAGTAAACGGCAAACGATTTGACAATACTCGAATCGGTTGATAAATGTCGCTGACATTTACAAGATAGCATTATGAACAGGGATGAGATCAAGTATATTTACAAGTAGGCTTGAATCTAACTGAATAGTTTCGAACGTTTCATAAGTACTTCAAAATTGGAAAGCAATAATTTTCGAGTAGACTCGAAACCAGACGAAATAAATTCGAACTCTTTCTAAATATTTTGAAAAGTATAAATGGTACTTTCAAGTATATTCGAACTCTGACCGAGTAGATTTGAATCTTTTATAAATATATACTTCGATCGAATAATGGAATGGTTGTCATCGCATCCTGTAGTTTGCAATAATCTTTTTAACGTTTTTAATTAACCTCTTAATTCTTGATAATCGAAACTGTGATATGATAAAAGTTAAAATACCGATACAATGTTTAATGATATAATCAACTATCCGTATCGTACTAACGTTTAAAATTCGAGTATTACTTGTGAAAGATTGGAATATTTTTAATATCGAACTGTTTACAAGTACATTTTTTACAGATAATCTTATTTAAAAATTTTTAACTAATATACATAGTATGATTACTTTACAAGTGTAATCATTGAAATTTTATCGACTTTCGAATAGTAATCAAAATCTATTAAATGAAACTAGGTTATTGAAATTGATTCGGATTCGTAAATACGTATTGAATTTAATCCTATCATTAGTCGCTACTAGCCTATAGCTTTTAATAATCTTTTCTTTTTAACTAACCTCTCAATTCACAGCCATCAAGAATCGTGATATGTTAAAAATTAAAATACCGATACAATATTTAATGATACAATCAACTATCCGTATCGTACTAAAGCTTATAATTTGAGTATTACTTGTGAACAGTTCGAATAATTCTAACATCGAACTATAAATCGAATTTATAAATACTTTTTTGAATCTACAGGTACTCTTATTCTAGAGTTTTAAACCAACCTACTTAATATGATTACATAGCAAGTATAATGATTGAAACTTTATTGACTTTGAAGTAGTAATCGAAATCCATTAAATGAAACTAGATTATTGAAACTGACCCAGATTCGTAAATATATATTGAACTTGATTCTATTCTTAGTTACCAGCCTTTAGCATTTTTAACAATAAAAATTCGACTATTACTGGTGAAAGATTGAAATATTTCCAATATCGAACTATTTATAAATACTTTTTCGAATCTACAGGTACTCTTATTCTAAAGTTTTAAACCAACCTACTTTATATGATTATATAGCAGGTATAATGATTGAAACTTTATTGATTTTGGAGTAGTAATCGAAATCCATGAAATGAAATGAAATTATTGAAACTGATCCAGATTTATAAATATATATTGAACTTGATTCTATCCTGAGTTACCAACCTACAGTATTTTTAACACTAAAATTTCGAGTACTACTTATGAAAAGTTGGAATGTTTTTCCCATCGAATTATCTATAAATATGTCTGCGAGTCTATACTCGGTCTAAAGTTCTAAAACCGACATCCTAGAGTTTGAAACAAGCTTACATAAAATGATTACATTGTAAGTATAATAATCGAAACTTTATTGAATTTTGAATGGTAATAGAAACCTATTAAATGGAACTAGGTTATTGAAATAGACTTGGATTCGTAAGTACATATTGAACTTGATCTCATTTCTAATTTGTTAACTTTGATGTTCGAAGGGATTCGCGTCGTTTAAACGTAGGACGATTTTCGACGTACATAGCTCCAAAGAGTGAAGGAAGACTGGGTAAGTGGTTAGAGAGAGAAAGAGAAAGAAAAGGAAGGAAAGCTAGTGCGAGTGCGAATGCGAGAGAGAGAAAGAGATAGAAAGTAAGAGAGGTTGAAGTGTGGAAGAGAAAAGAGAAATAAGCGTATGGTACCACCCGTCGAGCGAGGACGGAATAAAAGGCTTTCGTGGTAGGAACGATGAAGAAAGAGAGGAGTAGAAATTTATACTCGTGCGCGCGTGTCGGCGCGTGCCGCACGATTCGCCCACGCGCGAAGATTCAAAGATCTTCTTCATCTTATTCCACTTCACAAGAAAGAGAGAGAGAGAGAGAGAGAGAGAGAGAGAGAGAGAGAGAGAGAGAGAGAGAGAGAGAGAAAGAGAGATGGGTGTGTTCACAAGAGTTTGATAAAACATGCCTTGGAAAATATCAAACGGCATCCGAATATTTACAGTTTATTACATTTTCTCTAATCGAGATCATTGATTGTAGAAATATATCGTATACGTCGAAACGTTATTTCGAGAAAATTTAAAGATTTCATAAGAGCAACCATACTTAATCATTTTTTCCCTCGGGATAGATACTTAGATATTTATGGTTACTATCACGTTACGCGCTCCTCGACATAGTATATTGTATTATGTTCATATATGTCATAATATATGATAATAATAATAATGTAAAAGATCAAACTCGAAATTTAAATGTATTTTATGGATTTATTTTAAATAAAACACACACACACACACACACATATATATATAAAGAGGAAATCAGTTTGACTTTTAATGTTCAGATAAACTTTTGATTATTTTAGAATCAGATTTGTAATTGCTACATGATATTTTAGATATGTAATTGTTTTCTTTTTTGAAGTTCTGTATGCAAAGGTTTCGATTTGAAGATAATATTTGTCTTATTTTCCCGTTTTTTTTTTTTTCTTATTTATGAGTTTTAAGAAATCTATAACTAGAAATCTGTATATATTTTCTTTTCATAAACTGAGTAAAGTGCGTAAAAAAGTGAGATCCATCTTTTTTTCGTTCGTTCAATCTAATATAGTTACTTACTGCGTATACAACTTTTTATATATTTATTGTTTAAATAAAAAAAAATAAAATATAAAATTTTAACAGAAAAGTAAACGAAAAGATTTAATCCTTTAAATGGGTGAATCTTATTCTATAAATTTGGAATCAATAATTTTGAATGCTTGCAATTCCAAAGAGAATTATATAGAAATATATTTATCTATGTTTTTTTTTAAACAAACAAAACAAAAGAATAAAAAAAAACAAAAAAAATATTTTAGGAAAACATAACCTCTGACAGTCGCAGTAACTATAGTAAAACAAATTTTTACGATCGCGCGATGTGATACAACAATATCTAAGTAATACAAAGAGAATATTTCATTAATTAGTTATTAGAAAATTAACATCTCCTTTGTATGTTATAGAATGAATCACAAAAATATTTGTATATTAAAATATACTTGATTTCAAAGATTTATATCCTTGTTAATTATGTAAGAAATTCAAGCAAATATTTTTTTCTTTTAATAAAAGTATTTATATATAATTATATAATATATATGTTATATTAATAACTTATATATATAAATTATTATATAACTTATTGTTATATAAATATATATATGTGTATATACATATATTTATATTTATATTAATTACTTTTATATATAAATTATATTAATACTTATAATATATACAATATTTATATATGTGTATATATATATATATATATATATATATATATATTTAATTTAATATAATAAAATTTGATGTAGCGTAATAATTGAGTAATAATAATGAAATAAAGATTTAATAAATTTAATTATAAGTATATAATCAAATAAATTAGTAAATTAATTATTAATTATCACAAGTGCTTTTTCACGTTAAGAAGAATATTCGAATCATTACGAACATTTCATGAATTAAAGTTTCATTTGGAATATTTAATAGAATGATCATTCAGACTGAATATGATTTTTGTACTTTTTATTTTTTTATTTTTATTATATAATTTAAATTATCCCAATAAATATTTTATTCAAATATTTATATCGGGTCAAGGTTGAATGCTTTATGCTTTGGATTATTATCCCGATAAAGTTTGAAACGTTTTTCAATATCTTGGATCGCGCTTTGTATTAAATTTTCTTTCAAAGTGTGTAAATATTTCTTTTTATCTGTAATATTTTCGATAAAAGAAGAAAAGAAACAGAAAAGATCAATGGAAAAAGACACAAGTTTTTCCAAATCTTTGTTCGACACACACAATCCCATAATATATAATAAAACAATAATATAAATTGTAAACAGAAATATACAATATAAACTACAACGAATAACATTTTTTTCTTCATGCTCGTAAATTTTTACGATTCAGAAATAGATTTAATTGTACGCCCACACTATGTATTGTTCAGATACATAAAATTTAATTTTATAAAATTCAAGAAAATTTAATTAAATTCAAATTAAATTAAGATTCGTCAATTAAAATTGTACCACTCAGTGACCGTGGCTGTTTTATTGATATCATATCTCTTTTTCTTTTTTATGAAAATTAAATGTTCTTTCTCTTTTTCTTTTTTTTCTATTTCTTTCAGTGATTTATGATTTCTTAATAGCCACTCTTATATCTCCATTATAAACGCTTTCTTTAAATACTCGTTTAACACTGTGTTTGCTAACATTTTTCCTACTTTCTTCTCGAAATTCTGATGCTAATTGTTGATACACTTCAATCGTGAATTTTTTTCTAACTTTCGAATAATCATATCCGTTTCTCTCTCTCTCTCTCTCTCTCTCTCTCTCTCTCTCTCTCTCTCTCTCTCTCTTTCCCTCTCTTTCTTTCTCTCTCTTTCGCATTTATTATTCCACGACCGAGCACTTTGCGGAAGTTGCATAATCTTGTCTTCGTTTTTTTATCCATTAGCGATATCTGTCGCTTTTTCTTTTTTATTTTTTTTTTTAGCTAACTTTAAAAGTAGCTACGACTTGGCGATACGACTGTTTTTCCTTTTTTTTCACGGATGGAAAATTACGAATTGATGGTGATTAAAACGTCAATCGATAGTAAAAACAAATGTTTGTTACTTATCTAACATAATTTCACGGCAAATGATAATATTAATGATTTAATTGTACCAGTAACATTGATTATTTCGTACTAAACTCGACTTATCGTACTTGTAAAGAAACGTTAAAACGTTTTAAGTCAAATAGTATTTGCATGATAAATTGTAAATGTAAAAAAAAAAATTAATTGTAAATGCATTTGTAATTGCGGTTGAGATGACACTAACGGACAAGATGACTCAGTTTCATATATTCTAGATACAATTCGATTTTCAAATATTTGTGACGATAGGATTGATAATTATTTAACGAAACTCATGAACAATACTTTTTGTTTGTTTTCAAATAAAAAATTTGATGTGATTTCTTAATATTAAAATAAAATCAAAATTAAACAATAAATAGAAATTAAATCAAACTGTACATTCTTCAAATTTTTGAAAAAATTAATTGTTTTTTCTTTAAATCATAATTATATAAAAAATATTGCTGCTTGAGAACATTTTTATAATAATTCGTTGTTTAAAATTAAACAAAAAATTTTTAATATTCAATGAAAAATTATTGGAAATAGTAAAGTTCAAATAAATGTTTAAATTCATTAAATATAATTTTTTGGAAACTAATATAATAAATTGTTTGCAACGTAAAACTTAATAACGTATTTACAAATTTGAATTTCGTAATAACTTTACGTTTTATCAAATAATAATATCAAATATAAAACATATTATTAAATTAAGAAATTATATAATAATTTAACATGTTTAATAAAAAAATTTAATAAAATTCAACAAAATTGAATAAACAAATTGACAATTAAAATTTAATATTTTAGTAATAATATTCTTTAATATGGCGTATACGACAAAACATTTATTTTTATATAGCGGAATTTTAAAAAATCAATTTAATTTAAAGATTTTTAAATAACGTAGAGCTACATTAATGTTCTTGGATGTAATAATAAATTAAATAAGTTATTTGTAATACAGAAATTAAATTACTCTAGAAAAATCTTCTGTTTGTTCTTGAAATCATAATTTAATAACAATTTATCAAAACATAATTACTATTTCTAAATACAATGCGTTAACATAGTATTTAAAGATTACGTTTATATTCGTGTAATAGAATATTGTCGTAACATTATTGACAAATCGAGAAAATCATTATTCCTTGATTCTCGATTTATATGGCACGATTTTTTCGCATGTATTGACCCATCGTAAAATTATACATTGTCATTTACTTTAGGATATAAACTCAACTGTTTATGGAGTTGGTGGATTTTTATTCTTTTTGTTAGCTAATTTTTAATGGCGAAGGTCCATTACACGCTTTCTTAAACGAAGAACAACGACCGTAACAACATATACCTCATGTAACCGAAGAAGATGCGAAGAGAAATAAAAAACCAGAACCTGCCTCAGCTGGTTGTTCGCAAGTAATTAATAAAAAGACTTCCATGACAGAAACGCGCCAAGTACAATGCTAAATAAAATTAATGGCCATCTCTGATAGATCATCGAGTATATCTCAACGAATTAGAAAACGTAAAGGAGTCATTTCAAGCGATGAAAATAACAGAAAACCTGTAAAAAATTCAAGCAAGCTCAAACGTAAAAAGTGTTACGGAGGATTTAAATCCTTGGATGAAAATTTTTGTCCAGATTTTGTAGTCCAAGAAATAGCGAAGAAAGTTTTTTTTTTTTTTTTTTAGGAAGAAGATGATGTTATGACGATGATAAATATGTCAGGTATTTAGAGCAGTAGATATGTACATTGAAGCATATTTTTCTATTTTTTGGATATCGATTAAATGAACTGAACATACTGAATGTTCTGAATTTACTGAATATATTAAACCTTTGAAAAGAAGTGGGTCATAACTCTCCGACTTATTTTATTGAGAAACGAAGTATTTGTCCGGATTTATTTCTAATACGTAAATTGAACGTACTTTTGCAGATACAATACAATAAATAATCCATCTAAACTCAACAATTTTTTAAATTCATTTCATATATATATATAAATAAAACGAGGACATAAAACGTCGGAATTAAAAATTATCTATGGTGAATGAATATTTTTGCGATTCACCATATACAGAAAATGTCCTAGTTTTCTTTATTCCGCAAAACTGTACCAGCATATTCTACGAGTAAAAATAAGAAAAAAATAAAATAAAATAAAATAAAAGAGTACAACAATAAAAAGAAATATGTTATATAAATATAGACTCTTAAAAGCTTTATTAAAAAGTTATAATAAAACGACAAAATGACAACGTACTATTTTCTTACACGATAACACATAGTAATAAATTCTTGATTCACATTATAATTTCATTTAAAAATCTTGTCAGTTATTACGAACGCAACAACTGGCAATTTATCGCATTACTAATTTCTTGTTCATTTACCTTAATTGCTTGTGAATACGTAACATATATTTCCGCATTAATACCTGACCCTGTGTGTTAATCTGTATTCGATATACTGTTTTTTTTCAGAGTAACCAAAATAAAATAAAAAAAAAATACATTGACGTATATTGATATACTCTTTTTCATTTTATATATGTTTTTTTTAAACTTCACGATGTACCATTTGAGAATTTATATTCGCATAATATTTTTCTTTTCTTTTTAACTTTCCTTACAGGATATAATAGTAAAGTAATGTTTTGTAATTAAAAAAAGAAAAAAAAAAAAAGAAACTGGTACACTCTGTATACATATATCCTACGTGCTTTTTTTCATTCGATCAATAGCCATGAAATTTTTGACATTTGAAACTGATTGAAGAGTATATAAAGCGATTGAATTGGCATCAGTTATCAGTTTAAAACTGGAAAAGTTTAGAGGAAATGTTTAGAACCGAAGTTTGTTGTAGGTGTTTAGTCAATGATGAAAGTTAGTTATAGCCGAGTAAATGTTATTTATTTTAATTGATTTTTCAAATTAATAAATAATAAATATATTAAAATCAATTAACAATGATTAAATAATAAATAATGAATTAATAAATATATAATAAATAAAGTAAATTATTAAAATAAATTTTATCACATTTAACATATCAAAAATATTTCGAAACAATTGTTTGATTTTTATTTATCAAAAATTTACACATTGGGAAAATTAATGTTTCTCTCTTATTTTTCTTTTTGCTATTCTAATGTTTACATAATTATTTAAATACTTACTTAACTTTCTTAAGTACTTACTTATGAATAGATAAAATTCAACGTGTGTTTAATAAATATGAAATAATAGAATTCATATAAGTTTTTAATCAATGATGAAATCAGTGATAGTCAAGTAAATTTTATTTAATCTAATTTATTTATTTAATAAATAAATTGAATTATTAAAGTAAATTCTATTTAATAATTTATTTCTTTAATAAATAAATAAAAAAATTAAAGTAAACATTATTAAACCTAATAACAGGTCTCAAAAAAATTTGCACATGATACAACTTCAGACATATTAAAAATATTTCGAAACGACTTCTTGAGATTTTCATTTGTTAAAAATTTATATATTAAAAAGATAATTGTTTCTTATTATTATTTTTTTATTTTTTGTACTATTTTAATTCTTATTTAAAAAAAACTATGTCAACTATGCCAAGCAGTATCAGATTTTGTTCCTGAAAAGAAATTACGTTATCCGACATCAAAATGTTAATTGACGATGTTTCAAAATCAATATCAAAAATCAAAAATTAAAAATCAGAATTAGAATCAGTAACAAATTTGTTCAATTTAAAAAAATAGATCAGAAAGACTTAAGAAATATATATTACAACTTTAAAAAATGAATAAAACAGAATAAACAAAAAAAAAAAAGAAAAATAAGGAAAAAAAACAGAAAGAGAGAGAGAGAGAGAGAGAGAGAGAGAGAGAGAGAGAGAAAGAGAGAAAGAATATAATTTTCACAATTGCATTGAGTTTTACCTGGAACAACGACCTCCCGTTGGGTTCTCGCGAAGAGATTCTCGCGTTTAAAGTTCCAGCTGTACGTCTCTCACGCAAGAAATAAAGAAACGATCCAATGGGTTATATTCACCGCATAACTACGAACGAACGAACGAACGAGTATCAGTGTAAAAATAAATAAATAAATATATGATTTATTACTTTTTGACCGAGATTTATAACCTTATATATCGTCGTTCATTAGATAAGTAAGTAAGTAAGTAAGTAAGCAAGTAAGTACAAAGTCCTGCTTTTGTACTTTTCTACCTGTGAGAGCAAAATTTCTTCTTTGTCGATCGTTAAATAATTAATATCTCGAACGTCGCTGTTCGTGAGTATCGATCACAAAGATATATACCTATATATACTTTACGAAGAGAAGTCTACTCGACCTAAGAAAGTTTAAACGAAGGGGAAGAAAAGAGAGAAAGAGAGAGAGAGTGGGACAGCTGATTTTTATCGAGTTTCTTGAATTTTTCTTTCTTTCTTTTATATATATATATATATATATATATATATATATATATATATACACACACACACACACACACACACACACACATTCATATATATAATATAAATATATATTTCGTTCGTTTTTAAGACAAACCTCTTTGCAATACTTCAAACATTCAGCAGGTAAAATACATTGTTGAATCTTTTGTTTTAAGGTTGTTAATATTCTCTTCTTTTTTATATGCTTTCTTTTAAAAAAAAATATATATATACATATATATTTATACATATACATAATAAATATATATATATAAACAAATATCTACAACGTATAAGTTAATCCCAGTACGAAGTTAAGTTGGTATATATGTGAATTATTATTGAATATTTTTATTACAATAAATATTTTTTTTCAGTTGCATTTTTTGTAATATAATATATATATAATATAATATAATATAATATCAATGAAATAAATAATATATATACATGTATATATATATATATATATATATATATATATATATATATATACGTTTTTAACGCCAAACTCTTTGCAAAATTTTAAACGTTCGACAAGTAAAATCCATTGGTGGATCTTTTGTCTGAAGGTTGTTAATATTCTTGGCCGGTCGTCGTCATCGATAATGAAAAATAATAAAAAGAAAATATATCGAATATGATTATACTTTGGGTCTAACTTGCCTCGTGATTTTCAATGCGGCCATATAAATTTACCTGGAGAAATGATGCTACGTTACGATCGTTCGACGGATCGAAACTAAACGAAAAAGTGGAATGAAATTAGAGAGAGAAAGAGAAAGACAAGGAGAGGGAGAGAGAGAGAGAGAGAGAGAGAGAGAGAGAGAACGAAAAGATAAGAAAAAGTAAAATGAATAGGTATGCTTCTTTCGCGAAAGCAAGACGAGCAAAAAACGACAAAGTCGTTCCAACTCGTCGTTCGAACGTCGTTTCATCGGAGATAACTCGTTCTTGATTCCCTAGGGTGATACTTTTCCGAGATATCGGGAGGATTGATCGCGTAATCCAGCTTTCGAATCGTTCGCCTCGAGCCAGGATAGATTTTCTAGCACATTTACAACTAGGATATATAAGACAATAATTGGAACAACTAGGCGACGATTAAACGTTACCGAGTTTCAAACGAGAACGAAAAAGAAGAAAAAAAGAAAAAAGAAAAAAGTAAAAAAGAACGAGCGAAAATAATTTTATAAAAGAATTGTAATCCGAGGATTTTCAAGCGTATCAAATACGTATGTGATAAATTATTTAATTCGTAATATTATTTTTATCTCGCGTTGTCGTACGTAATATGATCTTTTAAAGCGAATTATATTCAAAGAAAAAAAAAAAGAACAAAAAAGATATCTATTAATAATTTGGTAAAGTTTCGTGTTTCACGTGAGGTAAATTACGTTTAAAGTAATACGAAAAATTATTTTTATCTGGTTTACCCTTTACGATATAATTTTTAAAGTGAATTTAATTTAAAGAAGAAAAAAAAATGAGACATCGATATATATCTATTAATAATTTTATAAAATCTGATGTGTCATATATGATGTACATTAAATAATCTGAAAATTTATTTTTATCTTATTTATCATTTCTAATTGATCTTTAAAATGAATTTTATTAAAGGGAACAGGAAAGTGATAAATATCTATTAATAATTTTATAAAGTCTCATATGTCATGTGTGATAATACGTAAATTTATTTTTATCTCGTTTATCGTTCACTCAATATGATCTTTAAAATGAATTTTATTTAAGGAAATAAAAAACGGTGGATATTTATTAATAATTTAATAAAATATTGTAACTCGACGATTTTCAACGTGATAATCTATTTAATTCGTTATATTATTTTTATTTCGCTTGCCGTTCATAATATTATCTTTAAAAAGTGAATTTTATTTAAAGAAACAAAAAAGTGATAAATATCTATTAACAATTTTAAAAATCTCGCATGTTAAATGTGATAAATTAAATAATTCGTAGATTTATTCGTAATTATCTTGTTATTTGTAACTCTTCGTTGAAATGAATTCTATTTAAGAAAATAAGAAATCGATTTCAGATAGATATTAATAACGTTATAAAATAATGTAACCCTACGATTCTCATTCATCAAGCGTGATAGATTATTTAATCCATAAAATTATTTTTATCTCATTAGTCGTTTATAATTGATCCTAAAAATGAATTTTATTTATGGAAATAAAAAGAACAATGGATATCTATTAATAGTTTTATAAAATCTCGTGTGTCAAGTGTAAAAGCTTAAGTAATACATAAAATTACTTATTTGTAAATGATCTTTAGAGCGAATTTTATTTAAGGAAACAAAAAAACGATAAATAATTTGATTAAATAATATATCTCGACGATGCTTGTGCGTCAAGTGTGATAACTTATTTAATCCGTCAAATTATTTTTATCTCCTTAATCGTTAATAATATGATCTTTAAAATAAATTTTATTTATGGAAACAAGAACACGATAAATATCTATTAAAATTTTTGAAAAATCTCGTGTGTCAAATGTGATAAATTAAATAATCTGTAAATTTATTTGTAACGATCTTGTTATTTGTAACTGTTCGTTGAAATGAATTCTATTTAAGAAAACAAGAAATCAATATAAGATACTAATGAAGTTATAAAACAATATAACCCTACGATTCTCATACGTCAAGCGTCATAAATTATTTAATCCGTAAAATTATTTTTATTTCCCTCATCGTTTATAATATGATCTTTAAAATGAATTTTATTTAAGGAAAAAATAAAACGATAAATATCTATTAATAGTTCTATAAAATCTTGTGCATAAAATAAGATACGTTACATAATACATAAAATTTTATCGTTCGTAATTGATCTTTAAAACTAATTTTATTTAAGTAAATAAGGACAAGATAAAGATCTATTAATAAATTTATTAAAATGTGTATCATGCGTGATAAATTAAATAATCCGTAAATTTATTTTTATCTCGCTTATCGTTTATAATATGATCTTCAAAACGAATTTTATTTAAGGAAACAAGAAAGCTATAGATATCTATTAATAATTTTTTGTAATTTCGTATATCATGTGTGATAAATTGTATAATCCGTAAATTTATTATTTTCTTGCTTGTCATATGTAATTATTCTTTAAAACGAATTTTATTTAAGGAAAGAAGACAACGATAAATATATATTAATAACTTTTGGAAATCCCGTGTATCCCGTTTGATAAATTGTGTAATATCAAAAATAATTTTTATCTCGCTTGTCGCTTATGATATAATCATTAAAACGAATTTTACTTGAGGGAATAAGAAAACGATAAATATATATTAATAATTTTATAAAATCTCATGTGTCATGTGCGATAAATTATATAATCCGTAAATTTATTATTTTCTCGCTCGACATATATAATTGTTCTTTAAAACGAATTTTATTCAAGAAAATAAGGAAACGTTATATATTTATTAACAATTTTATAAAATCTGGAATATCATGTGTAATAAATTATATAATCTATAAATTTATTAACATTTCTCTTATCGTTTATAATTGATCTTTAAAATGAATTTTATAAAAGTATGCAAGAAACGATACATACATACACACACACACATACACATATATATTTATAATATATGTATACACGTATACATATATATTTATCTTTTTGTATCCTGTCTATATTTATATACACATAGAAAGAAACGAATATTTTACGACGATGAGAACTTCAATTACCGAGAGCTAAAACTGCGACCAATTTAAATCGGCCGCTTTAAATTTATTATGCAATCGTAAAACTTTTCGCAATCGTTTGCGCGCCGGCACGCCAACGAGACTCTCGACTTTATACGAGGCGACAGTTACGGCGCTTTTAAATTAGTAAACGATCCAGCTTTAACATTCGGACGAAGGAAAAAAAAGCACAACGCGTTAATATTTCTAACGTGAACTCGTTAAAAGAGACGCGTGTTTAGTTGCGGTTAAGTACGATCGGGCGGCTTTCAAAAGTACTCCATCTTGTTTCCTCTACTAGATCAGCGAGTCCCACGCGATCGATAACTTACGCCAGTCGAAATTATCGAAGGCCAATAACGAGAAAAGAAATAAATATTTCTTCTTGTGGATAGAAGGTAGCTGAAAACGTATAGATTCGATTAAAAAAAAAAAAAAAAAAAAAAAAGGATTTAGAACTATAAATAATAATAATAATCTGAAAACGTATAATAATGTGCATATAATGAATATGAATCAATCTCAAAATCTGAATAAACTGAAGAATTAATTCAATGCATACATTGTATGAAATGGGCTTACATAAAATGCGGCAAAGATATTCTAATTGTATATGCATTAATCCTTATTCATACATTGAAAGAGATTAATTTTTTATCGTTCGCTATGCCAAAATATATTCACATAATTATTCATTTCTATCTCTTTCATTTATATACGATTATATACGTTTATATACGAATTATATACATTTTTTGTAATAGAAATATTCGATAATAATTCACGCACATATATATGAACGCACTGGAGTTGATTTCAAATTTTATCAAAATAAACATTTTCTAGTTCATTTTACATATATCTTCTTTCAAAAGTTTCCTCGAAAAGGTTCTACATTTTAATAAATTTTTTTATTAAGTAATTAATTCTAATAAAAATTTGCAAAACTTAAAATCTGATTAACGTGTCAACTTATTTTGATCTACCTTAAATTAAACCAAAATTACACTTTCGATCGCATTCCATGTGGATGCTAATTAAATGATAAGGTAACAGTATAGAATATGAGACGTGTGTGTTAATATGAGACCCCATAATACTTCCACAAGGAAAGACTGCAGTATATATCAGTAATGTTTAAAACTATTAAAACAAACACGACAATATCGTACACATGAAACAACTGTTCACGAGAAAACGAGCGTTTCGATAAAACGCCATTAAGTTTGTTTTTCCTTCTCGCAAGTTTTTTTTTCTTTTTTTATAATCAATTAAAAAGAAGCTATATATAACTTTAAAAGTAGATTATTTGATTTTAAAGGTAGTTTCTTTATTGGCTTCAAATCTTTATACTATTAACTAATTCTATTATCGTTGACACAAAATATTTTTAAATAGATTATTCTCAGATTAATTTAACTGTTTTTTTAGTAGAATCTAGGATTTTTCTAATATGATTCTATGACGTTTCTAATACGGGGTATTCGTAAAATACTGAATAGGAGCAAATTGACAAGGAATATAATACCGAATCGAAATTGGATAACAACACAAAATGTTTATTTTGTTTGTACTTCTATTCTAAGAATTAGGTTAGTGAACAGTAGGTTCAATGCATCGAACGTGAATATCGTGATGCTATTGGATGCTAACTTTATACGTCTCAAATTGTTAAAAAAAAAAAGCAAGAATAAAAAAATAAAGAAAATGACTTTTCAATTTTAAAGGGTACTCTCAACTTTTAATTTTAATTTTAAGCGGTGTCTCGTATTAACAGTAGTTTTGTTTTCTAAACGCTTAATATCACATTCTTTTATATTTTTCCTATTTTCATAATAAATAATATCTATGAAATTAATAAGTTAAGTGTGCACTCACGAATAACAAATATATTAATATCAAAACTTCTTGAGTACTTTTCCCAATATTTAATCAAACATGTTGAATCTAATAAATTGAAAAAAAAAAATAGAGAAAAAATCAATCAGAAAGCGTTAATAGTAGGATATGGATTTGTCGATATAATTTATGCTTTTAGTTTTTTTTTTATTCTTCTCAAAATAAAATATTTCCTGATGTTGTTCGTTATTTCTTTTTCCCTACTTTCTTTTCACTCTCGGCATTTCCATCATGCGATAAATACGTTAAAGTTTTCTTTCTAAATTTATTCACTCTATCATATTTTATATCAACTTTTTGTATTTTATCCTTATTTTTATTATTAAATTAAATATTATTATATAACGTTGTTCGTCATTGTTTCTCGGTACGCTTGTGAAACTATGTGAAATATAATCTTCAATATCCAAAATAATATAAGTGAGCTCTGATATTCCGGGACATTATCTTATATCAGAAAATTTTACGGATGCGAATATTTTTCCGAAAAAAATACATTGTACGAGATGATATTGAATTATTTTTATTCTGAAAAAGAAAAAGTTAAAAGAAAAAGAAAGAAAATGAGAAACAGTTAATTTTATTTAAAACTTAATTTCGCACTGTTTTATATTTTCCTTATTTTCATAAGAAATAATAATATCTATATTAACGAATGTGGAACATAATGGTATCGGAATTTTTAATATTTTCCTTTACATTCCCCGATATTTAATAAAACGTTAGTGAGCTTTAATACTTTGTGCCATGTATCAGAAAATTTTATAATACAAATATCAAAACTTTTCCGAAAGAAATACGTTGTACGAGATGATATCTAAGGAACACATCATTTTTATTCTGGACAAAAAGATGGTTTATTTTAAACCCTTAATCTCGCATTTTTTTCCTTATTTCCATAATAAGTAATAATATTTACTAGAAACTTATTAGTTAAGTATGTATTAACGAATGTGGAATGTAGTAATATGGAAATTTTTAATAATTCTTCTTTAAATTCTCCGATTATTTTTTACCATACATCAGAAAATTTTTTAAATATAAATATTTTTACGAAAGAAATACGTTTTACGTATTTGAGATAATATCTAAGGAATAAATCATTTTTATTCTGAGCAAAAGGACGATTAAAAGAGAAAGAGAAAGAAAGAGAAAGAGAAATAGAGAAAGAGAGAGAAAGAAAAAAAGAAAGAGAGAGAGAGAGAGAGAAAGAGGAGGAGATTCGCGGTCTAGCCACAGGAAGTACTTTACATGCAAATGAAAATTACGGGATGCTGACTATCTACTGGTCGATTGGTCGCCGCCCTCGGCGTGCAACGCGTTGCAGTCCGCACCTTTGCGTGGCTGTGCTATTACGAAAAGAGAGAGAGAGAGAGAGAAAGAGAAAGAGAGAAAGAGAGAGAGAGAGAGAGAGAGAGAGAGAGAGAGAGAGAGAAATGGATCGTTAGACTCGAGGACGATCGAGAAACGACTATTAAGTTCATTAGACTATCACGTACAGAAAAGACGAAACTTGTTTTTCCAACGATGCTTCTCGAGTTCTTTGGGTGTGGCATTTCTTGCGTGTTATAAATATTTGCAAGAAAATGCTATTGTTAGGGATATAATAATATAGATCGTTATTAACTTGTAAAAAATATAAAAATATTCATTTGTTAGCCGCAATTATTATTATTATTATTATTATTATTATTATTATTATTATTAATTATTATCGATTATTATTATTGTTGCTGTTATTATAGTCAGCTTTAAGATGGATTTCGCTCATTTTGTCTTTCATGCCAAAAGGATGCATGCCATTGTTAAGTAATATAAATCGTTACTAATACGTAAAAATTGTTATTCATTTGTTAATTACAATTATTATTATTATTATTATTAATTATTATTATTATTATTGTTCGTGTTGTTTTTGTTGTTGTTATTATTATTCTCAACTTTAAGATGGGTTTTACTCATGTTGTTTTTCTTGGTAAAAGGACGTCATTTTTAGAGATATAGTAATATAAATCGTTATTAAAAAATGTTGTTTATTTGTTGGCTACAATTATTATTATTATTATTATTATTGTTGTTGTTGTTGTTGTTATTATCTGTGCTTGACATACATATGTACGTTTGATTAATCCGTCTCTCTTTGAAATTAGATTTTAACGATAAAGGAATTCACTTCTATTCAATTTGCTGGTTTACTTGGTATTCAAGAATTTTCGGATTATATGGTATGTATTGAGTCACGAGTATAACCCAAAAGCAGAATAAGATTTTGGTTTGTATTAGTGATTCAGTTATGTAACCCAATATGCTTCAAATTGTCTGGAAATTTCTTTGACAATCGATACTTCGGCAAATATTATTATTGAATAACTTTATTACTCATTGTTATACGTTTCATGTGTATTTAATTTGAAAATATAACTTTATATATTTTCGGACTTTTTCGATCTCAATAGCACATATGTTATACATTATTACTATTATTATTATTACTATTATTTCCTTTTTTGTTTCGTTTATGGATAGTCTGTTTTCTTTGAAATGAGTCGAACTAAATTTCAGGATAATTTTTATTATCCTCTCTTGAGAAATAATCGATGCATTCCACATGTTTTGGAGATAACATATTTTAATATAACATATTTATGTATATTCGTATCGAAGCGGAATTATTTTATGTATTCTGTTGTATTTATTACTATTACCCTGGAGGAAAGATCGAACTATTTCGCATGTTTTTAGGATAACATATTTCTATAAAATATATTTCTATGTATCCATATTGAGCCGAAGCTGTTTTATGTGTTGTATTTATTATTATTACTCTTGAGGAATGATCGAACTACACCACATATTTTTATATAACATATTTGTGTATATCCATATTAAAGCGAAGTTGTTTTATGTATATTTTATGTGATATTTATTATTATTACTTTTTAAAAGACATCATATTTGTAAAATACTGTATTTTTTTTACAGTATATTTGTCTATTATCAATATTAAACCGGAATCATATATTTGGTGTTAATAATTATCGTGGTTTTTGAGAACGATCGAACTATGTACAATTTAAAGATTTTTGTATAGTATATTATTGTATATTTTTTTCTTTTTCGTCTCATCCACACATAATCTATTTCCTTTGAAATTGATTAAACCAAATTTCAGGATAATTCGTATTTTTTTCTGAGGGATGATCAAACTATTTATGTATGTTTTCGGTATAACCTACTATTATATAACATATTTATATATATTGTATATAACCGGAGTTATTGTATGTTTTGTACTTATTAATATTATTACTCTTGAGAGATGATTGAACTATTCCGTACGTTTTAAAAATAATATATTCGTTCATACTCGTAAGCCTGAATTACTGTATGTTTTGTGTTTATCATTATTATTATTTTTGAAGAATGATCGACCTATCCTGCATGTTTTGAAGATAATATATTTTTATAAAACATATCTGTGTATGTCAGTATTGAACCAAAGAATTGTTTTAGACTTATTATCATTATCATTATCATTATTATTATTATTATTATTATTATTATTATTATTATTATTATTATTATTATCATTATTACTATTATTATTATTATAAAAAAATGTCATCTTACCTTCGTAAGAAATATGCCGAAAGTCGTCGATAGCGTGTAAAGCCACAATGAAAGTCTGCAACATCATTGTGCAGTACAGGGACCACCGTAGCTCCATCCTGATCGAATCAAGTGGCCTTGAATCTGGCAACTGGAAGAAAATAATAATAATAATAATAATAATAATAATAATAAAATAAATAATAAAAACAAATAAACAATCAAAAAATCAAACAAACAAACAAACATCATATAGCAACAGAGACAACAAATTCCATACGTAAGGATCAAAACTTGTAATCATTACGATTCTAATTGGAACATCAGAGAATTCAGTGATTCATCGTGCTTTACTAGAGTTGGCGTGAAAGCTCCACTAATGAAACGTAGATCGTGGATCATGGATCGAGAGAAGGAGATAAAGAGAGAGAGAGAGAGAGAGAGAGAGAGAGAGAGAGAGAGAGAGAGAGAGAGAGAGAAAGGAGGGGTGAGGGATAGGAGGGGAGAGAAGAGGAACAAGGAGGCGGAGCAAGCAAAGACACGGCATCTTCTGCACTTCCTTGACATTTACACGTATCGTGCCTTCTAGTCGGTATTCGTTGGTAATCGTCAATACTTGCAATCGGCCTTGAATATATATATATATATATATATATATATATATATATATATCGAAAGAAAGAGCAGAAACGTATTCTAGGGTTGCGTTTCCACATTGCGATTAATAAGGGAAAATAAATAATTCAAGGGTTATGCTATCTTCAATTCGATCGAGACGCGAATTCGAAATCCTAGAAGATTTCTCTCTCTCTCTCTTTCTCTCTTTCTCTCTTTCTCCCTCTATTTCATTATCTCTTCCTCTCCTTGACCAACCATCCGTGACAGGAGAGAAAAATCAAGGAATATGTAGACACGTAGATATCTAAGGATATAAGCCGAAGCGTCCAGATGAAGCTTAAAAAAACGCGGAGTCGCATAGTCTCGCATCTAACCTCACTCGTTAGCCTCGAAATCACCGTAGGAACGTACTACATAAGTTAGGACCGAGTTTCCTCTTTGACTTTCTCAATTGGTTGGTTACTCTAACGGTAACGATTAAAAGCAAACGACGACACGAGTAATCGTCGAGTATATTGATAGCGAGTGTGTGATTTTCTCTCTGACACCCTGTAGATATCATCGGAAGGATGAACGCACGCGTGTACACACACATACACATAAAAAGAGAGAGAGAGAGAGAGATAGAGATACATACTTATACAGATATAGAGATACACACATACGTTGGATAGTTGGATGAATATAATGGCTAGTAGTACTCTATGGATGCAAGAGAAGCTCTCTAGGAGACGCGAAGAAGACGACGAGGACGAGCGTGGATCCACAAGAGGGACGGGCATCTGAGGATAGGAGGATAGGAGGATAGAGGAACCGCAGAGGCTACAAGGTCGACGACCTCGCCTACGTTCACGACTAACTATTTACTTCTACGAGCCCTCTCGAAGATATATATCGAGGACCGACTATAGCTAAACCACCGTTTTGTCCCTTCCTTTCCGGTTTTTTTTCAAATTTTTCTCACACATCGTTGGATAGATATCTACGTTCATATACTTTTTGTTACTCCGTTTCCTTTTATTTCCTTCTTTTCTTTTCTCTCTCTCTCTCTCTCTCTCTCTCTCTCTCTCTCTCTCTCTCTCTCTTTTTAATCTTTTTCTTCTTTTTCTTACGATTCGTTTTCTTTCTCATTTAATTCCTTTTTCTTTTTCTTTTTTTTTTTTAAACTAACAAACTCGAATGAAGAAGTAAATAAAAATGGTCCTCTGGATATTGACTCGTTCGTTCGTCTTTTTCTAATTTTGTCTTTACCCTTATCTATCTATCTCCTGTTCAAACGCCAACTCCACCTTTATCGTGTCGTTAATCTCCAAGCGAGATACATAGGAAAGAATACGGAGATAGAGAGAGAGAGAGAGAGAGAGAGAGAGAGAGAGAGAGAGAGACAGACAGACAGACAGAGAGAGAGAAAGAATGAAAGAGAGAGAGGAAAGATGCGGGGGTTCTCCCGCACGATCGAATCATGTTGCTATCTTCTAGTAAAGGTGACGTTCCTTTAAAAAAAAAAAAAAAGACGGAAAGAAAAAAAAAAAGGAAAAAACTTCTTCCAACTAAGTACACAAGGAGTAGTTACCCGGTGGTTTTTCGCCTCTCTTTTATCCATTGTCTTTCGGCGTATGTCACCGTGACAGCTCGCTTTCTCGTCTATGAATAGATAGTAGAGGATAAAGGAGGACACGAGACCCCGTAGTAGGCGAACTCTACGTCGTTGTAACGATGTGGATAGATACGATGCGTGTACTATGCCCACATATCATTTGCTTAACCCCAACTATTTAAGCTCGTATAAAAAAAGAAGAGAAAAAAGAAACAAGTAACAAATTTTTTTATTTTTCATTTTTTTTTCTTTTCTTTCTTTTTTTTTGCCACTCTCCGACTCGTTTAAAGTTTCTTTTAGAATTTCAAGATTTTTTTTTTTAAATATTGGGATATCAACGCGTCTATAAGGGAGTCTAAAGGTTTTCCATCAAATGCGAATAAGAATGAAATCCCTATAGTTACGTCTTTGAGTTCACGAGACAACGACACCGCACGTCTTTACGTGGTACTCTAACCGTAAGATATTCTGGACCGCGTCGAGGTGGTCCCTATAGGGCGCGGGTCTTTTAAAAGACCGTACGGGCAATAATACACGAAGTAAACGCCACGGTGGTCCCGTGAAACTTTTTAAAAAGAAAATGACGATGACCCCTTTGGAATATTAATAAACTCCGACGTGTCTATTAGACTTTTTTCTTTTCTTTTCTTCTCTCTCTCTCTCTCTCTCTCTCTCTCTCTCTCCCTCCCTCTCTCTTTCTCATATCCAGCCAAAGTTTGGATTTAAATACGTTTACGAGAAGAACATTCCAAGGACATTCGAAACGTATCTGTAATAATTCTCTGTCCATTTGTATATCTATATATACGCATATGTATGTATACGTGCGTGCGTGTGTGTGTGTGTATATATATATATATACACATATATATAGTATCTATCGTATTACGTGCACGAAATGGATTGTAGGTAATTCCGAGAGAAGTTTGATAACGCGAATCGATGATACCGGTGTTAATGTAACATCGCCGATTCCTAGCTTTTGAGATAAACTCAAGTGATACCTCCTCGAGGGCTTGCAATTTGATCAACCATTTGAAATCAACCTCGAGAATTCGAGTCTAAGGATCATATCTCAAGTCGACGGACGTGATCCATCGTCGAACCAAAATCAGACATGTAGAATACGTAAGTACATACACAGATATATATACGTACATACGATATGCGTGTCAGCTATAATACGCATACACACTTGTGTACGCTTGTAGAAACGAATAGAAAGATAAGAAATAAAAAGCTTTCATTATACGAGAGATTGGCACGCATTAGGTTAAAAAAAGAAATAAACAAAGAAGAAAAGGAAGAAGAAAAAGAAATGACATAGGAATACGGGTGAAGATAGAAAGAGAAAGAAAGATATGATATATCGTATTTCGCGGAGTTAAAGTCGCGGATAGCTAACCGTAAAGCTTCAAGCAAGCTTGACGTTTATCCGAGTAATATTTACGGTGAAAAAGCGAAAATCACGGAATAATCCTCCTTCTAAAACGTACGTACATACGTACTTACGTGAGATCGTACGATGTTAAGGCTGTGTGGGTGGCGACGTGTGTGTTTGCGTCGGTGTGCTTTCCATCGATTCGTAAGTACACAAGTCGCCGTTTTATCGTAATGTATTAGATGGCCTTTCGCAACGAATGATGAACGAGAGAAAGAGAGAGAGAGAGAGAGAGAGAGAGAGAGAGAGAGAGAGAGAGAGAGAAACAGACAGACAAACAGACAGATAGACAGACAGACAGACAGACAGAGAGAGAGAGAGAGAGAGAGGGAGAGAGAAACAGAATACAAAAAAAAGATGAAAAAAAGAAAGAGAAAAGCATAGAGGAGTAGTAGTAGTAGTGGGTGGTGGCATTGCACGATCCAAGTCTCAAACAAGCCGGTTTTTAGCCTTAAGAAAGAGCTAAGAAAGGAAAAAGAGTGGGGGTGTGAAATCGCCTGATGTATTCCTACATACACACATACATATACACACATACAAAGAGAGAGAAAGAAGAAGAAGAGAGAAAGAGAGAGAGAGAGAGAGACAGAAAAAAGGCTTTAAAGGTTCAGTCTCTTCCTAGTCTGCTTTGTAAACGGTAAAGAGTTAATGTGTGTACGCGTATGTGTGCGAGACAGAGAAAGAGACATACAGGCATACATACAGACAGACGTACAAAAAGATAGAGAAACAGAGAGAACAAAAAGCGTAAACGCCTACGAACGTTAAACGCACGCGTGCTCTCAAATCGTGTCCTACTGTCACGCCTTCTTTCTAAACTAGTTACTACTTAAACCTAAGCACGTTAACTTAATCATCTTTTATTCAGACGAACGGGTAACGAATAACCTCGAGAAATCCTCAAAGGTAACAACATGTCGATTTATAAATATTCGATCTAATATTCGATCGACGTGGTTTAGATAACGAGACAAGATCTAAATAATCGCTTTACTGTCGCGTACATCAGTTGTCTATTCCTGAGTTGAATACGAAAACTCGATTAAGTGAACGATTATAATTCGCTAAACGTTTGGAATACGTGATAGCGACGCGACGAGAACAGTTTCGTTCCTTGGATCACTCGATCTCTCGATCTCTCGATCTTTCGATCTAAGAAGGAGACGTACCGTTGGTTTAAAAAAAAAAAACCGTAGCGCGAACAACGTGCTGGAAGTTCATTATTATGGACCGGTAGTTTCTTACGGCCGACAGGAAGCACACGGTGGGTATAGGGAGGGGCAGGGAGGAAAGGGGACGGAGGTTGATGTGGAGGTTGGAAAGAGAAAAAGAGAGAGAGAGAAAGAGAGAGAGGGTTCCTTCGTTCGTGCGGCACGTGACAGGAAAAGAATCCGTACTCGGCGTATGCTTTTGAGATGACAATGAGCTAGAGCTACTCGCGCAATACCTAAGTTTTCCTTGCCACCAAAGATGCGAGTTTACGGTTACGCGATAACGATGTTAGACGCAAAAGAGAAACGATAAACAGGCCAGAGTAATATAGATATAGCATAACGGTGTAGATTAAGTAGAAATATTCTTTAGACCGATTGCGAGTACGCAATGTCAGATCGGTTCAACGAAAGACCACAAAACCAAGCGTCCAGGTCCACGTAAGATCACAAAAACTAGGCAACCAGGTCGACGAAAGACCACAAAAACTAACTGACCAACCTACGTGATCAAACTCGGTAATCAGG
>NC_057702.1:3792516-3802516 GCF_014466175.1 Vespula pensylvanica
AGAAAGAAAAAGAGAGAGAGAGAGAGAGAGAAAGAGAGAGAGAGAGAAAGAAAAGGAAAAGAAAAAAAAGAAAAAAAAAAGAAAATGAATCATAACATGTCGTAAACGTAAACATGTTAACCATCATATAAATACAACAGATTTATTTGGATCCTATTTTAAAATTTTCATGAAATAGAAACGTTGATTAATATTACTTTCTTCAGTTATTTAGTCTCTTCATATTTAATGCATAAGCGTTAAATGATTAATTCGCAGGCGAAATTGCGCTTATTACCGATGCGTATGGTTTGCAAAAGATACGAAGAGATTATTATTGCTTGGGATTTACTACTATGTTCCTGTATCTACCGATTGGTGCGGTCTGCTAACTCGCTTGGACTCTTCTATCGCGATATATAAATTATGGGGTCTCTTTCTATCTCTCTATCTCTCTCCCTCTTTCTCTTTATCTATCTAACTCTCTTACTCTTAACCAACGCCGCGAGCAAGTCTCGACATATGGTCGAGATTGTTTGCACTAATTAATAACAGTATAAGCGGAACGAGTGTGTACGTGACTCGTGACCGAGAGAGACCACTTATCTGCTAAGAAAAACATCAGAAAGAGATGAAACATTTTGATCGGATTCGTTAAACTTTTTTTTATCTTACCTGTCATTCCTCCTTGTTATATTTTATCTATTACTACAATACTACACAAATTTCCGTGCTCGACGAAATTTCTTAAATCTTCTGGCAAAGAATTCTTTTCGATCGATACCGAACATTTTTTTTCTTCCTTTTTCTTTCTTTTTTTTCTTATTTAATAGTATGAATTGTTTTTAATCTCGTCTGTTTTATCTTTACGAATTACTTTTGAAATTTAATCCAAACATTTTTCTTCTTCTTTTCATATAATACGTACCTTTTTACACACACACACACACACACACACACATATGTATCAACCGATTCGTTTTGTTCTCATCTTATCTATTTTTATTTTATTTCATCTATTTCTTCAATATAAAAGTTGCGCTCGTGATAGTTTTTTCAATCTTCATAAACGAATTTGGACATTTCTCTCTTTTCCTTTTTTATATAATACACGTTTTCAAATAATACATATTATACATACATACGTATGTACCGAAAGTATCGTTAGTTTTTCATTTCATTTCCCTTCGTTCTATTTTATTCTCTCGATATAAAAATTCCGGCCTTGACATTTTTTTTCAATCTTCACATGACTAATTCTCGAATTTAATACAACTATTCTTTTCTTCTTTCAGTATAATATACGTACGTTTATACATACATACATACATACGTATATACATACATACATACATACATACATACATACATACATACATATATATATATGAATCAGTTCGTTAGTTTTTCATCTGACCTGTTTTCAATCTATTCGATTTATTTATTATTCGATATCAAAATTCCGTGCTTAATAGTTCTATTTTTTTCAATCTTCATACGAATTAATTCTTAAATTTAATTCAAACATTTTTTTCTTTTTCATATAATGCGTACGTTTATATATATATATATATATATATATATATATATATATATATATATATATATATATGTATATATAATATATAATGTAATTGGTTAGATTTTCAAGCTTGACAATTTTTTTCGATTATTACGTAATAAATTTATTTAATTTAATTCATTTTTTTTGCTTTTTTCACATAATATATATATATATATATATATATATATATATATATGTTTATATGTAGATATGTGTGTATTGATGGATTCATTGTGTTCTCATCTCACCTATCTTCATTTTATTTCATCAATTCTTTCAATATAAAAATTTTCTGTCTGACAGTTCTTTCAATCTTCATATACGAATTTAAACATTTAATTTGACATTTTACTAGTTTTCATTTTTCATATAATACACATACATTTTACATACATCTATATAATATATATATATATATATATATATATATATATATTTATATATATGTATGTATATGTATATATATGTATGTATACATATATTTGAAATAATAATTAGATTTTCATTCTTGATAATCTTTTTCGATCTTTACACTACTAATTCTTGAATTTAATACAATTATTTTTCTCTTTTCTTTTTTTTATAATACACATAAATTTATACAGCCATAGACATATATCAATCGATTTATTAGTTTTTCATCTCATCTGTTTTCGATCTATTATTATTATTATTATTATTATTATTATTATTATATAATACGAATCTATTATTATTATACAACTATTTATTATTTGATATGAAAATTCCGTGCTTGATAATATTTTTTCCAATCTTTATACGAATTAATTCTTAAATTTAATCTAAATATTCCTTTTCCGGTTTTATTTATTTTATTCGTTCCTTCAATATGAAAATTCTGACCTTGAGTTTTGTTTTCAATCTTCAAAGGACTAATCTTTGAATTTAATTCAACTATTCTTCTTTTTCTTCTTTCCTTTTTTCATATAATATAGGTAAGTTTTACGTATATGATACATACATATGTATCAACGGTTTCGTTAGACTTTCATCTATCCTCGCTCTATTTTATCTATTCCCTCAATATGAAAATTCTGACCTTGAAAGATTCTTTTTTTGTATTCAATCTTCACACTACTTTTCAAATTCAATCCAAACGTTTCCAATTTTTTTTCTGTTTTCTTTTCTTTTTGATATAATATACATAATGTACGTACGTATTCTACATATATACGATATATATGTACATACATATGTATCGAAGTTGATATTTTCAAAGGCGCTTTTAGCGTTAAAACAGTGAGTATAGGCAGCTCGTTTGAACGTTCGCTTTACCACTCGCTTATATTGAATATATCAGGGAAAATACTTGACACCTTTGAGTTTATTTAACTCAAACGCAAACACAGCAACTGCGCGTGATATCGATGAAAGACAGAGGTTCTTATGGTTGGTTTATAGATCTCGAAAGTGTCGAGTTAAACGTAAAATCTTTACGATCATTTCTTAACGAATAATTCTTTTTTTTTTTTGTAACACTATAACCATCGTAACGACGACAATACGTTCACGATTCACAAATATATATTAAAAAAAAAAAAACAAGAAAGAATATATTAATAAAAATATAACATATATAATAAACCTCAAAGATTATTTCGAATGCTCAAAGACATCGATGATTTAAACAAAGAAGGAACGAAGCACAACTGGTGGTTAGTCAGTTATCTCGAACTCGATGATATCGATATCGGTACGTTCGGTGTGCTAGTAAAAATTCGATCATACACCTGAACGACATCGATATCATCGGTTGGATCGTTCAGGTGTTACGAAAAGAGAAAAATAAGACAAATAAAACTGATGTTATACGTATACATCCTGTGCCTACGTGACTGTATCTCTATATGTATCATACACACACACACACACACACACACACACACACACACACACATATACACATAGAAACGCTCGAAACCTGATAAGAGGAACGGCGTCGTCCTGTCTGTCACACGTCGTTGATTCTCTCTTTTTCCCTGTCCTGTTTGCCGAACCGTTAGCACGATTCCGAGACGTGACGATGATTCTTTTTTTTCTTCTTTTTTTCAAACGAAAGAGAAAAGGATAGAGGATGATGATGATGATGATGACGATGAAGAAGAAGAAGAAGAAGACGTAAGAAATATCTTGTTTTTCCGGATAAACTTCGCAACTCGGCAAACTCGGCCTGTCTTGTGTAAAGTAAGTATGACGTGCGGAACCGTGGTCTTTGAACCAGGTTATTCTAAAGAAACCATAATTTTAAATCCTTGTGAAATTAATGTTTGTTTCTGTATTCAAGGATTTGACGGGATAATGAACGTGGTTATTTTGTTTCTTTCTTCTCATTCTCTCTCTCTCTCTCTCTCTCTCTCTCTCTCTCTCTCTCTCTCTCTCTCTCTTTCCTATTAATTCTTAGAATTTTGAGAGCACCGTTCAACTAGAGAGATAACAACAAACAAACAATCGTGATGTATTTTATTCGATCTTTTCGTAAAAGCTGTGTAATATTAGTTTGATGTATTGTTATTACCAGCATTCAATAAAGAGATGAATCAAAGGGATAAAGTGAGATGAAAATTTAGTCGACGGAATCAACAAGAGAGAATGATCGATGAGCCGATGACACGGGTCAGCGATATGTAATTTCATTGGAAACGAACGCGGCCGTCCAGCTGCGCGCCACGACCAATCAAATTCGTCATAGTTTTCTTCTTCTTGTTTGAAAAAAAAAAAAAAACTAAAAAAAAGAAAAAGAAAAAAGGAACAATAAGTACAAAAGATTCGTATTAGATAAAAGTGATACGTTGATCGATAAAACCATGAATTTTTTCGAAGGTCGTCGTACAACTTTTTATCGACGATAAAACCTCGTACCGACGATAAAACATAATTGCAGGTATTTTCAACGTTCCATATCGTGAATCTAATCGATATACTGCGTAGCACCTACTTACTCGTTTACCAAAAAAAAATATGTGTGCGTGTATAAATATAGATATAGATATAGATATAGATATAGATATATATAAATTTTCTTTTTTTTCACTATTAAGGATGTTAATTTAAAGGTAAATACAAACTTAAAAAATTATTGGTTCAAAAAAAACGTGTGTACACACATACACGCATAGACACACAGTTCATATATATATATATATATATATATATATATATATATATATACATCTATATATCTACATAATTTGTATGTATACGTACGTATATGTGTGTGTACACGTACGTATATGTTGTACACACACAAATTTTTTTTTTTGACTACCGAAAGGTAAATAAGAACCTAAGAATTTATTTGTTTATCATAGAAAGGATGAGTATATATATATATATATAAACATATATTATATTATATATTATATTATATATATGTGTACGTGTATATGTATATATATATATATATATATATATATATATATATATATAAAATTTCTTTTGTACTATCGAAGATGTTAATTTAAAGGTAAATAAAAATCTAAAAAGTGAGTAAACTGTTTCTCAGTGGTTTGCGTTTCTATATATATAGGTATAGTTATGTATATATATATATATGTATGTATGTATGTGAGCATATATGTACATATGTCTGTATGTTACACATACGTACATTTACGCGATACAAAGGATGCATTGATATTCCTACCGGCCACGTTTCTCCCCAACGTATAATAATAAGTTAAGCACTGTTTCCCTTTCGTGTATCGCATGCATCGTAGAAAATGAAACCTTGCCTCGAAACACGTTAGTTTCGACATTTAAGTATAAGATGTTTTTTAAATAGACCCACAAAAAAAGAAAAAAAAAGAAAAATAAGAAAAAAGCGTGAACAAACGTTCGTTAACGATTTATTATCGTTTCTTTCGAAATCAACGTGTTAAGTAGCAAAAGATGACCAAAATCAGGTTTCATATCCCCTTTCCACCACGCCACCATATAATAATAATAATAATTTTGTTAGATAAATAAATTTTAAGTAAATTAGATTTTAAATAAACGTTGCAAACTATTGATAAGTAGTATAACTGCTTCGGAATTCCGTCATGTAATTATGAAATCACTTTCATTGATTTTCTTATTAACTCATTAATTAATTGATTTATATTTTTTGTGAAATTGTTAAAAAGTGTTGTTTCATTGATATAAATTGATTTTTATATTAATAATTATTCGTTTGTTAGGTTTAATTCATAGAAATAGAGTAAAAATAAACAATTTGACATGTACGTTCACTTTTTTTTTAATTTTCTTAAAATTAATGAAAGAAAGAAAAAGAAAATGAGATTAAAGAAATTTGCTAAGACGGTTTAAAATCTCTAAAACCAACTTTAATTTATCTAATAAAAAAATATAGAAAAAAACTAGATATACTTGATATTTTTGCAAACAAAATTAAGGAAATTTTGAAAGTTAATTTTATTTAATTTAATAAATTAATATATTATTCAATTTTCTGAATATTTAAAAAAGTATTAAAAAGATAATAATATAATACTTTGATATAAAAAAAGAAACAATATTTAAAGTATGAATTAATAAAACTATTTAAAAACAAAACGTATTTACGATATTGTCATGTACATTTATAAAAAAACGAAAAATAATTTTCTTGCATTAAATTAGGCTATCAAAATTACTGATACATATTCTAAAATTTAATAATTTTATTGTGATTAATATTTCGTAGGCTATCCTTTCTGTTTTATAATATCTGTAAATCTCTTATTTATTTTGTTAAAATAATCTTCTTCAATGTTGTACCATTATACTATCATTTTATTTTCCAAATCTATTTTATTAGTAATCGAATGTTTTTTTATTTTCTTATCAAGTCTATCATACGCTATCTCGATCGAATTTAAGTCCGGTGACTGAGCTGGGTTATTTATAACTTTTCGTAAATCATACTACAACCATTCTTGAACGATCCTTGATTGGTGTTTGAGGTTGTTGCTTTAGTAAAATCGATACGCGTTCAAAATCCCCATTTTTTTCAGCACTCTTTTATAAAATATTTTTCAAAACATTTAAATATATCGTTCGTATTGATAATTTAGTAATAAATTCTAATTTTTTTTTACCATAATAAGTTACCATAAAAATACAACACCACATCATAATATTGCCGCAGCCATGCTTAATCGTTGAACGAACATTCTTAAGATTCATTTCTTCGTTTGACTTTTTTCACACTTTTTGATAACTATCCGACTTCAAATATTGAATTTGCTTTCATTGCGAAATATTACGTTTCTTCAAAATTCAATAGGTTGAGAAATATACTTGTCGGCAAATTTTACACATTCTCTTTCTATACATCATGGCATTCACATATGCCTTTTTTCTGATCTAAGCGATCATTTTTTCGTGATACACTTTTATTAGAAAAACTTGAGAGAAGAACATTAATTTTCGTTGAACTCATTTTTCAATCTTCTTTAATTTTTCTAACAACAAATCGTTCTTCAATTGAATTTCAATAAGAACTTCTTTCTTCATCGACCGATCTTATTCTGTATTCTGCTTTCATTTTTAAATATTTTTATAATATTTCTTATAATTATATCATTTTTATTTACCATATTTCCAATTTCTCCGCATAATTTTCCATTTTTCCAATGAGAAATAACGAAATTTCTTATCTTTAAAGTCGTTTCTATTCCTTTTCTGACCATGATAAAGCACTATTATATCCGATTATATTAAATTTTACAAATTCAGTATTCTGATGTTGACTGAACGTTACAATATCTTATACTGAGTCTATGAATAGTAGAGGAGAATATAAGAAAATCGAAATTGGACAGTACAATTTTATTTTATAGAATACTTTACGTATGCCTTAATTTAATGATCTAATAAAGAACTAATTTTATCTATTAATGAAATAGAACTAATAATAGATCTAATATAGAATTAATTTTATGATCTAATATAGAACAGCAAAGAATTATTACACTTAATATTTTCATTATTATAAATGATGACATTATTATTTCATTTTGATAGTTTCATTAATTCAAAGTCTACATATTATATTGTCTTATTAATAAAAGATATTGAAATATTCTTTTATTACTTATTTATTTTTTTATATTTCCGTTAACTCCCTGTACAAATATCTTTCTGACTCACTGTATTTGGAAATATACTTGTGCTTAAATGAATCATTCTATTGCATAAACAAAGTCTGATTTAATTTTTCATATATAAAAAAAAAAAAACACAGAACATTTTTATTAAACAATCTTCAATATGAAAAAAATACGGAATCCGACTTTTGAGCATATTTTCTAAACCATTTATACTTAACAGTTTATTCATACATTCGAAAGTGCTTTTCACCGTAAATTTGTCTTCTTCTTCTTTTTATTTTTTTTTTTTCACATGAATTCAATCAAAACAAATTTTTAAATAACTAATCGAAGAATCTTCCGCCAATAAAATAAAAAATTAATTTAAACGTTAACATCAAATAATTCTAGAAACTCCGAATTCGGGTTCATATTTCTCTACTTAAGTATAGAAAAGGAAAATGAAATATTTTCACGACCCACGATCGCCGACGTAGTATCGACGATAATCTCCTCTTATCAGAATTTACACTCTTATCTCGAGTAATTCGAGTGATTTGTAGAAAAATAATCCGTTTTACTCCCCCCACCGTTTGCACCCTTTCAGTGTTAATAATCTTGATACGTTTATCGCATGCACTTGTTAAGGTATTTCGTCGTCGTCATCGTCGTAGTTGTCATTTGAAAAAAATTATTTAGCCTCGTAGTTACACACGAGAAGATTCGATTTTATCGATCGATTCAAGGAAAATCGTACGCGTAAGTCCGGTTACGATTCAAATGAAATCGAATTGTGGCGCGTGCGACATGGTACACATCACGTACGCAGGTACGTACATACATACAACATATATCTATATACATACATAAATATATACACACACATATACATATATATGTGCATAGATACACACATATATACGTGAAAAGCTTTTTTAAATAATAGACACCGTGTTATATACATGTAGGCTGTATATATCTACATGTGTGCATGTGTATAAACGACTGTTAAACCTATCTCGATCATTCTCGCGATTATCCGCGATCGCGATTCGAACGAGCGCGCAATTCGTTCATGCGGAAAGTAGCACCCCTTCTTATTCATCTTTAGAATATACGTATCTAACAAACATAGGCGTAACCAATGGTCCAAGGTGGTTGCCTTGCCGCGGGCTATTAATCGTAACTATCGATAGTATAGTAACATGAAAAAACATTTCGCTTGGTTCTAGCTTACGTTTACATGACTTTCTTATTTCTCAAGCTCACGAAAATTCATTCGTATCATTTATTTAATATTTTTCTTCTTAAATAAATCATACTATATATTTTATTTGTGAAATATATGTGTGTATATATATATATATATATATATATATATATATATATATATATATATTATAGATATTTGTTTCGTTCGAATACACGAATATATGTATATTAAATCATCCAAGAAAATGCTTTATATATCGTAATTAATTACGTTACATGAAATAAGCTAACATTTTACTAAGGAATTTCCCTTCTACGCCTACCAGCTTACTCGAATGCATACACTTTGTTTCCGGCCTACGTTAGATGTAAAGATACTCTATTATAGATATATACATGTATGTGTATATGTGTGTACCTTTCTGTGCGTACGTGTGTGTGTGTGTGTGTGAACAAGCGAGCGAGCGAGCGTGCGTACGTGCGTGCGTGCGTGCGTGCGTGCATTTATGTGTAACAGTAATTATGAAAGCAATATAAATAAAAAGAATAAAAAAATAAAAAATCTAAAAAAATTCAACTTATCAGATATTTTCCTTTAATGTCGATCTACATTATCTCTCTCGTAATGCTACAGTATTCAAAGAATATAAAGACTGTTATTTATTCGGTCAATATTTTTAAAACATTTTTAATTGGTATTTTAAATCAATGTTTTGTATTTATAAAAAAATATAAGAAGGTAATATAAGCGATTAGTATTATATAGATTAATACAAGAAGTGTTAATATGTATTATAATTAAAATATTTATAAATATGATAATTTCTAAGTATTTTAAATTTGATCATTTATTTTATAAAATAAGTAGTACAAGTAATTGATACGAAATACTGAACAAATAAATAGAAATGAAATATAAATAGTATCTCTGCATGCAAATATAAGAGCAATTTAAATTGAAAAAAAATCTTAAAAAAATTCAACTTGTCATATATTTTCCTTTAATATCGATCTATATTATCTTTTAATGCTAAAATATATAAGAACTACAATTATTATTTTTTAATGGATCGGTATTTTAAAAACATTTTTAATCGATATTTCAAATAAATATCCAATATTTATAATAAAATATCAATAAGTAATATAAGCG